>NC_140476.1:31916719-31986719 GCF_051167445.1 Perissodus microlepis | reverse complement strand
TTTCCAGTTTTAGTGGTTCTAATTGGCAGAACTACAATCGTTAAAGTGCTATTTATCATGAAGTCCTGGGCGAGTACAGTGTTACCTGAGACTCTATCATGTATGTTTTCTGTATATTTGCTACAGAACTACACAGGAAGTAAAGTGTAAAAACTGCATGCTTGCTGTTTTTGTAGCAGGTCTGGTGTTATTTTAGTCCCGGCAACGACCCCAGCTTTGATGAAGCTCTTCGTAATTCTGTGATTGATAGCTTTAAAAAACAACTATCAAAGCTAGGTACCACTGTAAAAGGCACAAAATTACAAATAGCCCCTTAAATTAACTGGACAGGTAAGGTTGAAAAAGTTCCAACATACAAGTGAGCAGCAAGACATACCAGTCATCAAGTTCAAACTGAATTCAAGGGCTAAGAGGGACATTGGGAAGTTATGCAAGTACAGTAAGTGCACATGAGACTTTTAAACTGTGTGCCGCGCTGCTTGCTCAGCGCAGCAGCTGCAGCTTCAGTCATAGCTCTTCATCAGTAAAGCACTGCAGCATGATTGTAGGCGCACACAAGCATACACGCTGGTTTATTAACAATCAGTTTCATCTGTCAGGACAGTCCAGTCACAATCCATATCAACCTTAAGTGGTTTCATTGCACTCTGCGTGTATGTGTGTACGCAGTGCAATCAAAGTGCTCAGTGTTCCTTCAACCTGTGAATAAGAGACAAACATTAACGCTGTGTTGATAAGTTGAGTCATTAAGCTTTACAGTCAACACCACGAGGGAACATTACAGTTGGTTTGTTTTTAGGAAATAAATCAATCTGCACATGTTATGTTCACATTCAGCCCCGAGATAGAACACATAGTCGATCACTGACTGTAGTCGTACAAGGACAAGAATATTCCAGTCATGAACCAAGTTTGGACTGGTTTTTAAGAAACTCAAGTATAAGCTCAACCAAACACACACACAAAAAATAAGAAAAATAAAGAGAATAAGATCTTTAATGTGTAACATGTCTGGTGCTGGTCTTCCATAATCTTACAAGACCATAGAAGAATTTGGCACAGAGACATCAGCAACATAATTTTAAATTATGTCTGAGTTATTTCAGATGTGCAGTTCTTGTGTAAACCTCCTGAACTACAGCCAGCCCAAACCAACCAAACACACAGAGTTTTAAATCTTTTGAAAGCCTGACACTTAGCTTGGGCATCTTAGCCAGAAAATTCAAAAAAGAGTTTTATTTGCTGTAATCCATCGTCCACCTGGTTCTTACTCAGAGTTTCAAATAATTTTAAAATGATTATTGTGGGTGACTCTAACATGCATGTAGATAATGAAAACGACAGCTGAAACGCATCATTTTATCTGTTATTAGACTGAACTCAATCTCATCCCAGCAAACTTTGTGAAACCCAACATCTGCGTCATTCTCAAAACTTTTGGCCACAACTGTATATTCGGCATGTCTAACTGAAGACATGCCTGCCATTTTCATTCTCCACTCAACAGGTAAAGGTGAGGTTTTCCCTGAGGTACGATTCTGCTGTTGTCTGACCAGCACATGGATGGCTCCAAAGATTGTTTTGTGCCTCTCCATTTCCCGGATTCTGTTGATACCTGCCTGGTACCCATGATCAGCTGTAATGAACTCTCCGGCCCTGCCGGCTATGCTCTGGCTAAACCTGCACGAGAATATCTCTGAAACCTGAGATTGCTGCACCGGGTTTCTCAGCTTTCCGAAGCCAAAGCTCCAGCTCCTGCCTAGATCCTGCCTAGATCACCAGATCACTAGTAAGGAAAACTTTTATTATTCTGGACTTTTTCAGTTCCCATGATCTCGATGTTTTGTGTGTGACTGAAACATGCCCCCCCACCAATAAGAACTTCATAAAGAACTTTCTGTGCCTCACTGACTTTTTAAATCTGGTACACTCTGTACCGGCTCTACACATGAGCATGGATATGTTGTTCACAGGCAGGCCTGTTGGTTTTACACATGCTGCAGTTACATGTTGTGCTCCTGTTTGGCCTTCAGGTTATTATCTCCCTTTTTTGTTTTCTGCTGTTTTCAATCAGCTCTGTGGCCGTTCTGACTGAAAGGAGTTTAGTTCCTGGTTTTATTCTTGCTGTCAAACCATCGTGGACTCTGCGGCTCCATTTAAAAACCAGACAGCCTAAAGCTAAACCTGAGCCTTGGTTTAATGACTCATGCTGTCAGGAGGAAATGTCGCAGAGCACAGCGCAGATAGGAACGATTAAACTACAGGTGTCGTTTTACATTTTAAAAGACTGCCGGTGTCATTACTGCAACGCTATCAAAAAGCCAAAAAAGAAATATTTTGCAAATATCATTTCCTCCAAAGGCCATAACTCACATGTGTCATTTAATACTACTGACTCTGTCCTTAATGCTCCACAGAATGTCTGTTTAAGCTTCTCCTGATATATGCAATAATTTCCTGAGCGTTTTTATTAAAAGGCTGCCACTACCAGGGCTCTTATCACAGCTCTCCTGACCCCTCTGTGCTGCTGTCTTTACTCAGGTTGAGTCTGTGACTTTGTCCCTCTTAGAGGATGTGGTTTCCCATTTCAAGCCCTCATATTCCCCTCATCCCTGATTTTTTTAAAAAGAAATTCAGCCTAGTATAAGGCAGTCTGTTCTTGCCATTATAAACATCAGTCTGTCCTCTGCTGTAGTTCCTGCAAATTTTAAACATACAGTAATACAGTGACTGCCTAAGAACCTGGACATATAAGCTCTTGAATATTCAGGCCCAGACTTATCTTAAAGACCTCATACGACCGTATCACCCCAATAGGTCACTTCACTCTCAGACTGCAGGCTTACTTGGGGTTCCCAGGAAATTTAAAAGTAGAACTGGATGCAGAGCCTTCGGCTTTCAAACCCCTCTCCTCACTACTTTTAAGATTAAGCTTAAAAATTCCCTTTTTGATAAAGCATATAGTTTGGGCTGGATCAGGTGACCCCGATCACTCCTGTAGCAACACTGGAATGGACCTAGTCTGGTAGGGCTTCCCATGATGCACTGGTGTCCCACGTTGCATTTAATCCTTAGTTATTCTTAATCTGCGGCTCTCTTTCGTTGTTAAAACAGAGTTTTACATCTGATTGTTGTAGACATTTTACATTCATTACCATCTGTCATCTTTGCCCACTGATACTACATTAGCTACAATGAGTGGAATGAAGCTCCATGATGGCTTTGACTACCAACACAATCAGAAGCATTGTTTTGTCCATATGAGCGATTCTGATTGTAAACTAAAAAAAGATTAAAGTGATCGTAGATTAAGCCTATTTATTTTTGGGGGCAAAGCCAGTGTTCACACTCGTGTAATCCATATGAGTAGAATTCAACTTTATTATCTGCATGTTTGAAAGTTCTGCATTTCTTTTGATAATATAAACATTGAAGTACTTCTCAGTGTATTATAACTGTTTTGTTATAAAAACAAAAACAAAAAAACCAGCAGCCCAACATTTGAACATCAAATTAATGCAGATACACAAGAATTACAGTACAGCACCAAAAGCAGCAGTCAGGCTGAGTATAATCATGATCGAGATAACAGGAGGACTTACTCTACAGTGGAGATAGGATGGGATTTAGATGAGGCCAGCTCCTTTGTCACGAGCCGTAGCAACAGCTGCAAGGTTACACATTAGTATGAGCATCTGTTTTTCTATAGCAAGCAAGACCACTCGTCATTCAGTTCATTTTATTCATCAGAAACAAGGGTAAAAACACAACATTGTCTTATTTTTCTCGTCTCTAGCTCCTGAGCTAAATATCTGACTTTTCAGTGCTTCACCAGCTGGTCTCTGCATCTGTCTGCTCTTTGCTGCTGAGCAGGTAGTGACTGATGAATTTTCTGAAAACAGCTGCTTGTTGTTACAAAAAACCTTCACAGCAGCAGTGACTGAACCAAAGAGCTGGAAAACTATCAGTGTGTTCAAAGAGGCCAGTATTCTGTGCTAATGTGCACATAGGTGCCAATTTTCTGCTTTCGTTTTGTCATTTTGTAATCTTCTTATATGATGCAAGTTAAAGGCCTTACCAACAGAGCAAGAAAGTCAGCAGTCATCAGCATGTAGAAGACCTGATCCCAGCCGCCTGCAGACAGCAGTCCAGCTAACAGCGGGCCGAGTGCTGCGCCTGACATCACAAACATGAACAAGATTATTCGTGTACATGAATCCTCTCTTCACATTTCTACATGGGACGATTATAAATGAGTAAAAATAACACAAGGCATGCTAACATAATCATCATTAAATGGTAACTAAACTGATATTTGTATCGTTTATTATCATCAAATCCAACAAAGCCAGAGCTTCGTTGTTTAGCCTGAGCCAATGAGATGCCCTCATTACTCTGAACACGCAGATTGTACACAAATTTAAAATCAATTCTTGGCTGAGGATTCATGCACTTGTTAAATGTAATTATTAACAATTATTACTATCATACATATCACTAATAGGACCCTAATAAGACCCCTCATTCTCATCCAAACAAGCCGTAAACATAAGCTGAGCAGCAGTACTGACCTACAGATCCTGTGCCATCAATGATGGCTGTGACTGTAGACAGTGCTCTGGCGTTGCCTTTCAGGCTCTTGTGGGTGCCCTACAGCCAAATAGAAAAAAGGGGGGCAGAGAAAAGACGACAAGGGGAGAAAGGTGATTTTAAAATGAAATAAATGATGATTTACAAACACAATCACACTCGAATTACAGTAGTGTTAAACATCCTTACCAAATCAGCAGACACTGCAGTTGTGATGAGCGCATACGGTCCATTCACTAGACCTCCGCACACTAACAGCATCCCTGAAGCACACAGATTAAGGAAGTTTTATCCTGGTTGTAAGGAATGGAAATTCTGCAGCCACTGAAATCTTACTGCTGGAAACAAATGCATGCAGGCTGAGGTGTTTGTGTCCTCCACAAACCTGCCGGTAGTGTCTTACTAGCATGTGCACTTCTCTTCATTAGAATGTGTGTTCATGTAATTGCAGTAAATGTGAGCTGATATTGCTCTGAAGGCACTACATTGTATCCCATAATGCCAACTTCCCTTGACCATCAGCAGCTCAGAGGGAATAACCAAGAGTCGTCATTCATGCCACAGTAAACAAGTCACTTGTGTTTATTTAGATTTGATTGGACATTCAATCGCTGACTGATAACCTACTGTAATAAATGCAACCAGCTCATGTGACTAAATTTGTACGGACCTCAGCACCTGGAGACAAAGGGGGAGATAACTCTAGTGCTGATATGAATTTATTTATTGTCCGTCTCGTGAATCAAAGTGGGTGCTGGTTCCACAGAAGGAGGCCAGAAAGCTGCAGGCTCTGCCTCCCATTCTACTGTTAAGTAACCTGGGAACCAGGAGTAAGCCTGCAGTATGAGAGGAATTTGATTGGCTTCTGTTTGAACAAACGACACATGACAGGTCTGGACTGCAGGGCGCTTTTGAACCTTTTACTGCAGAGCCATACTACTGAAGCATATGCTAACATGCCTTTATCCTTTCATTTACATGTATTACAGTTCAATTCAATTCAATTCAATTCAATTCAATTTTATTTATATAGCGCCAAATCACAACAAAAGTCGCCTCAAGGCGCTTCATAGATACAGAGAAAAACCCAACAATCATATGACCCCCTATGAGCAAGCACTTAGGCGACAGTGGGAAGGAAAAACTCCCTTTTAACAGGAAGAAACCTCCGGCAGAACCAGGCTCAGGGAGGGGCGGCCATCTGCTGCGACCGGTTGGGGTGAGAGAAGGAAGACAGGATAAAAGACATGCTGTGGAAGAGAGACAGAGGTTAATAACAGATATGATTCAATGCAGAGAGGTCTATTAACACATAGTGAGTGAGAAAGGTGACTGGAAAGGAAAAACTCAGTGCATCATGGGAATCCCCCGGCAGCCTACGTCTATTGCAGCATAACTAAGGGAGGATTCAGGGTCACCTGGTCCAGCCCTAACTATATGCTTTAGCAAAAAGGAAAGTTTTAAGCCTAATCTTAAAAGTAGAGATAGTTTCTGTCTCCCGAATCCAAACTGGAAGCTGGTTCCACAGAAGAGGGGCCTGAAAACTGAAGGCTCTGCCTCCCATTCTACTTTTAAATACTCTAGGAACAACAAGTAGGCCTGCAGAGCGAGAGCGAAGTGCTCTAATAGGGTGATATGGTACTACAAGGTCATTAAGATAAGATGGGGCCTGATTATTTAAGACCTTGTATGTGAGGAGCAGGATTTTGAATTCAATTCTGGATTTAACAGGAAGCCAATGAAGGGAAGCCAAAACAGGAGAAATATGCTCTCTCCTTCTAGTCCCTGTCAGGACTCTTGCTGCAGCATTTTGGATTAGCTGAAGGCTTTTCAGGGAGTTTTTAGGACTTCCTGATAATAATGAATTACAGTCGTCCAGCCTGGAAGTAATAAATGCATGAACTAGTTTTTCAGCGTCACTCTGAGACAGGATATTTCTAATTTTAGAGATGTTGCGCAAATGGAAGAAAGCAGTCTTACATATTTGTTTAATATGTGCGTTGAAGGACATGTCCTGGTCAAAAATGACTCCAAGGTTCCTCACAGCGTTACTGGAGGCCAAGGTAATGCCATCCAGAGTAAGAATCTGGTTAGATACCATATTTCTAAGATTTTCAGGGCCGAGTATTAAGAAGCAGAAAGTTAGCAGCCATCCAGGTCTTTATGTCTTTAAGACATTCCTGCAGTTTAACTATTTGGTGTGTGTTATCTGGCTTCATGGACAGATAGAGCTGGGTGTCATCTGCATAGCAGTGTAAATGTATGCTATGTCTTCTAATGATGCTGCCTAAGGGAAGCATGTATAATGTAAACAGAATTGGTCCTAGCACTGAACCCTGTGGAACTCCATAATTAACCTCAGTGTGTGAAGAGGACTCTCCATTTACATGCACAAATTGGAGTCTATTAGATAGATATGATACAAACCACTGCAGTGCAGTACCTGTAATACCTACAGCATGTTCTAATCGCTCTAATAGGATATTATGGTCGACAGTATCGAACGCTGCACTGAGGTCTAGCAGGACAAGCACAGAGATGAGTCCACTGTCAGAAGCCATAAGAAGATCATTTGTAACCTTCACTAAAGCTGTTTCTGTGCTGTGATGAGCTCTGAAACCTGACTGAAACTCTTCAAATAAACCATTCCTCTGCAGATGATCTGTTAGCTGTTTGACAACTACTCTTTCAAGGATGTTTGATATGAAAGGAAGGTTGGAGATTGGCCTATAATTAGCTAAGACTGCTGGGTCTAGAGATGCTTTTTGAGTAAAGGTTTAACCACAGCCAGCTTGAAGGCCTGTGGTACATAGCCGATTATTAGAGATAGGTTGATCATATTTAAGATCGAAGAATTAATTAATGGCAGGACTTCTTTGAGCAGTTTTGTAGGAATGGGGTCTAAAAGACACGTTGATGGTTTGGAGGAAGTAATTATTGAAGTTAACTCAGAAAGATCAATTGGAGAAAAAGAGTCTAACTTAACATCAATGGTACTAAGAGTAGCTGTAGATAATATTACATCTGTGGGATGATTACTGGTAATTTTTTCTCTAATGATAAAAATTTTATTTGTGAAGAAGTTCATGAAGTCATTACTAGTTAACGTTAAAGGGATGGTTGGCTCAACAGAGCTCTGACTGTTTGTCAGCCTGGCTACAGAGCTGAAGAGAAACCTGGGGTTGTTCTTATTTTCTTCAATCAGTGATGAATAGTAAGATGTTCTGGCTTTGCGGAGGGCTTTCTTATAAAGCAGCAAACTATTTCTCCAGGCTAAATGATGATCCTCTAAATTTGTGACACACCATTTCCTCTCCAGATTACGAGTCATCTGCTTTAGGGTACGTGTTTGAGAATTATACCACGGAGTCAGGTACTTCTGATTAGAGACCTTAGTTTTCACTGGAGCTACAGTATCCAGAGTCGTACGTAGTGAGGAGGTGAAATTATTAACAAGATAATCGACCTCTGTTGGGGTTAAGGAACAGAAAACTGTTCCAGACCTACTGATTAACTATCATTCAGTGCTAGCTGGTTCTTACCAATCATTGGCCCCAAACCAAACTCACTGATCATGGAGAAGCCGTACAGCTGCAGGAAAAGAATAAAACAGGACAGTTAACACTCACATGTCTAATATCACCTCGTACTCTTACATGTAAGCCTTTTACTATAAAAAATAGCATGAAATGTGTTGTAATCTTTGCTCCTCAGCAATTATACTCACTGGACACTTTATAGGGGACACTTGTTCAACAAGTTGTTAACACAAATACACAGCCAATCACATGGCAGTAACTCAATTTAGGGATGTAGACAAGGTCAAGATGCTGATGTTTAAACTGAGCATCAGAAAGGGAAAAGAGGTGATATAAGTGTCTGTGAACGTGGCGTGGTTGTTGGCTGGTTGGCGCTGATGATGGCTGATGTCAGATGGGGGTCACTCCTCTCAGCAGTAAACTGAGGCTACATTTACTGTCCAAAATTTGGACAACAAAAAACTGCACAGATTTGGTATTTTGAGACAGTTTCTGTCTGCTAGTTTTTTCACATGTGAAGTGAGTTCACTGTGCTCAAAGGGTCTCTGCAGTCACCAGATCTCCATCTGACAGTGTGCCTTCAGGATGTACTGGAACAGAAAATATACTTTCTAGACAATCAGCCAACAACTGAAGAATGTTTTGAGCACCTATTGATCTATGAAATGAAGAATCGCGGTAGTTCTGAAGGCAAAACGGAGCCAACCTGCACCACCTAATGAAGTGACTGTGTCAAGTGCTGCACAGCAGGGGGAGCCAAAAACCTGGTCTAATCTCCCCTGTGCAGGCTTCATAATCAAAGAGTGTTCTCACAGTCTTGCAGCACACAGTGGACGATGTTTCCTGACTGTTGCAGTACAGTGAAGACTTACTGTAGGAGCAGCTAGCAGTAACATGACTGCACAGGTGGTGGCTCGCTTCCCCAATTTATCAGAGATCACGCCTGCTAAGACGCCCCCTATACGACAGAAAGACACATTCAGTCGTTAATCATCATAATACTTCATGGTAATCATATTGTACATTGCTTCATAAACCCTGACAGCTGGTCTCTATCACAGACCTAAAACCACAGACATGCAAAACATGCACGAAGCTTCCAGGTCTGAAAAGTGAAGCTGAATAGATTTTAAACCTGCATTCTGTCTGAAGGCCAGCAGGGAGAGACTCTTTCTGTGTATGCACACTGTGCATGCCTATGGGAAAATGTCCCTCTGTTCTTTTGCTCTGTAAACTACATGGCTTCATTTTCTAGATCACAAATCTGAATATAATATTAAAAACAAACACAGTCTCTAACTTTGGGACATCAATTTTGTCCCCAAGCATTGCCAAACAGTGAGGCTGAAGGTCCACTGGGACAGACGAGCACACACAAACAGCACATACCCACAATTCCTCCCACATCAAACAGTGTGGACAGATCTCCAGCCTTTTTGGCATCCAGGTGAGCTGAAACACACAAACACAGAGTCTATTATGTCAGTTCTCCTTCTTCAGCAGTCTGCTGACAGTCTGACACACGAGTGGACTGCTCACTGTAGAATATCCTGACGACAAAACATCTGCTCCGTGATCTGTGAGAAGCCTGTCCAACTCTGCCACACTCTGTATCAGCCTCTTTCAGTTTAACATACTGGTTTTATATCTACATAACCCAGTTACTACATTACAAACAGACAATAGAAAATTCTTTAACTGTGTTATATTACATGCTGACAATGTTTCTGTGGATTAATTACAAATGAAACCAGAAGGTCACAGTAACTCATGAAGCTCAAGGTCCACCACAGTTTACATGTTTAAGGACTGAAAGAACGTTTTGTTGTCACTGCTGGCTGTACTGCACAAACAATGAGAAGTCGAGGAGGCTTGCATTCATATTCAGAACAACTTAATCTTGTTTCACTGACCAACACTCTGGGACAAGTCTTAACAGCTGTGGAGGGTTTTAATGCCTTGCCCATTCATAAGCTCATTGGTCGTTGAGTAACAAAAACAAGTTTCATGCAGCACCCAAAGAAACCAATATGAATCCATCTTCACACAGTCCTATAGATTTCTCTTTTTCCAGTGTGAACTGGCCTTTGTTGACCAAACCAGGCTCATGAAAACTGTTCAGTTTATGTAAGGACCTGGCTGACTGTCTGCTCTCACACCTACAGGACATTATCAGTATTACCTATTGTTTTTAACAACACATCTAGTATGTATTAAATTGCAGCACAGTAGCCAAACTTTGAACTTATGGTAATGTGTGTGTGTGTGTGTGTGTGTGTGTGTGTGTGTGTGTGTGTGTGTGTGTGTGTGTGTGTGTGTGTGTGTGTGGGTGAGCAGACTCCTCCCTTACAGTCATTCTGTTGCAGCTGTGTGTGTCCTGTGCAATATGCTGGCAGATGTGCAATTATCATCCTACCCAACAGTTTCACCATCCTTAATGACTAGAGCTCCTTCACCCTTACTTATTAAATGATGCCTTATCTACGCCCTCACAATGTTCTTGTAACTTATACATTGTGTAAATAGTGTTTTTTTTTATATTGTTGTTTTTAAACTTGTCACTTTCTTGCACCTTTGTGGTCTTGTTAGCTAATTTCACTGTACAATGACAATAAATGAAGTTCAAATGTTTCTATTGACTGATGTCATGTTTTTTGACAGGATAAATACTGCTGTAAACACTACTCCAGTCTCTCAGTTGGCCAATATTTTTGCAGATTTTTTTTTTGCCAATTTACCCATAATTCAGTGTCCTGCTTCAGATAGCCAACGTATAAATTTAGACATATTGGACGTCTGTCAATGTAATCTGTTTTTTTAATCCACAGTCAAAATCTATGCATGAAGTCGTGCCTGACGGGTTTCTATGTGCTCCTCACCTGCTTTGGTGATGTAGAGCGGCAGCCAGAAGAGGAAAGTATAGCTGACCAGCTTAGCAAACAGCAGACACAGAGAGAACTCCACCACTCCCTGCAGACAAACAAACGCACACAGTAATCAGACTTACTTCATAAGTTACGTTAGATCTGCCTCAGCTTGCAACTCAGATAACTGCAAGCTAATCACTCCAAAAGCTGTCCAAATATAAGCCTTTCAGTGTTGTTTCTTTCTCACTTTGAGAGAAAAGATCTAAAAACCAGAGCAACTAAACAAGATGATTCTTCTGAATTGATTTTCTATCTTAAAGCACTTACACAACAATCTTACACATCCTGCTCTTACTTAGAGCATCACTCTTAAAACAACATCAAAAGACTTTTGCCTGATAGGAGACTTGGTCAGACTTTGTTGCAGTGAAAGCATCAGAGTGACGCAGGTGATGGACACAGGTTTGCATGTTTGACTTACGGGTATCCGTAGCGCTCCCATGAAGCTGATGGCAGACGGCTCCGACTCACTCTTCACCACCACAACCGGCTGCATGGGGATGCGCTCGCTCTCTCTAGGCAACAGGAGCTCTGTGTCGTAGCTCTGAGGGAGAGAGCAGAGCAAAGATCTGTACCCATACCCAGACCACCGGACAGCTGAAGAACAAAGGGGACCCCGAGGGGTCAGCACTGACAGTACTTAGACTTCCATTTATTTATTTATTTTTGTAATTTTATTTATGAAACAAAAGTGCAAAGAGTGAACTTAGTCAACCTGCAATTTAAGACCAATTATTGAAAGATTCTCCTTTCTAATTAAATAACCAAGGAATATTTCTCCCCTTCAGATGGTACAGACCAACACACGTTGTGTCACCGTGTATGTGAAGTATAACTGTACGATTATGTCAGCAGTTTGGTGTTATACTGTAGATGAGCAGGGTTTGCCAGCAGTGCATTCATGCAAAGGACCTAAGGATAAAACTCCCACTGATAAGTTTTGAAAGAACAGGAGCTGGAAAACCTCGCCCACCTACCTTCCAAACAAGGAGAAAAAAAGGAGAAAAATAAAACCCTGCGGCTGAATCCGAATGTCCTGATTTTTCTCATATTTGCAGACTTGCTTTCTAAAACTAAGTCTGTGCAGACACACTGTGCTCTGCAGGGTAGGACTCGCTTTGATGACACTGTACAGATGTGGATAAGTACTATATTTAAATTCAAACATCTCCTTACATTAATACTAAAAAAAATCATGGTCATCAGTCAGAGCTCCTTGTTGCAGTCAGGGTGTGCTTGACTGCAACCCCCCATCACCTTTAATGCTGACCCTTTCTGCCTCCTTAGTAGAGTGGTTAAAACACGAGTTCACCCTGAGTATTCTTCAGCGCTCCAGTCATTCCTCATGTCCAGACATTTGGATTCAGCCTAGCAGTGATTTCACCCAGCATCCAAAGCTCTGACCACCAGCAGAGATCTCTGAAGAACTGACCTTCCTGTTTTGAATACTATCCTTGTAATAATAGCAGACCTGAATGGATTACAGTGACATAACAGAACATGTTTCTGTGGTGCTGCATGACAATCGGTCTTATTAGATGCACACATGAAATTCATTTCTTGCTTCCAAAATGTGGCCTGTACAGTTTATTGTTCCACAGTCTAAAATGTGCCACTTAGAAACTTTTCACTGACAAAGTATTAAAGTTTTATTTGAACATGGACAGAAGGCTGATTTTGTTCTAGAGTAAAGCAAAAAGATTACAAGCTTATAATCTTGTAATCTTCTAGTCTGATCGATGATAGATGTTTGGAAATACAGTACATGCACTCCACACACACAACATACTTGGTGATTAGTTCAGTGGTGCGTGCGTAGGATTGGTTATCCATCATGACCATGTGATGTGTGATGGAATAAGGCGTGGCCTTACAGTAAGTACAGTAAATAATCTCAGTTTTAAGTTAAACTGTGAGACACACCTGATTTTTGTTGTCCTTGTACTGTAGATACACCTCTGTGTGTCCGTTCACTCCATTCCAACTCTTGCTTGGGACCTAATCAAAGAGAGACATTCACAGCTAAACAGGGCTGCTGACTGATAATTCAAATGCAAATAAAAATAAAATACTTTTTCCTTCATTTCAGTTAATATTACACTGAAATATTATTCATGCTTAATGAACCAAACTAGTGTTCATTATAAGAAATTAAAACAAACAAAAATTGTGTACTTACAGTCTTGCCTAGAGATGAATTTTGTGTATAGATGGTTTTTAGGTCATTAGGATCTGAAGAATGAAAACAGCACCATCAGGTTAATACAACATAATCCATTTACAGCTATAAAGTCCATTCTTCAAAGAGCCAACGCACTGAAAAGACAATCACAGGAAGCAGACTGCCTCAGCTAACTGAATCTAAATGCATTTATTTCATTTGATAGCAAGCATTCTTTGAGCAATGAATGTGTGCGCTTAGAAAAACAAGAAACTCCTTATAACACTCATCAGAAAAACATGATGAAGCTGTACTTACGCTCAATGAGAAAGAGAAAGCAAACCACGCCCATGATGATGATGATGAGCCCTGGTACGATGAAGGACATGCCCCAGTTGGAGGAGACCCAGTAGCCGGCAATCAGAGAGCCCAAGATGTTTCCCACTGAAGTGTGAGAGTTCCACAGCCCCATGATGAGTCCACGCCTGACCCAGAAACAGAGACCTTCGGTTCATACAGTGCTGACGCTGACAGAGACACAGTCTGCTCCACAAGTATTTGGGCAGTTTGGTTTTTTTGATGCATGCTGAACTTTCCAGGTAAGGAAATCCCAGGATATTTGGAAAGAGTTTTACCCTCCGTATGCCCCCACAGTTGAAGCAGTTAAGACATGACTAAAGTAAGGACATGTATTCAAAGATCAATTGCTATTTAACTCCTATCGACAGATATTTCTGCTCTTTTCAGCTGTGCAGACGAGCTGAAATGAGCTTTCTCTGAAGGGTGGCTGGCTTCTCCCTTAGAGACAGGGTGACGAGTGCAGCAGTTCGAGGGGCTCAGAGTAGAGCTGCTCTCCTCCACATGGAAAGTTGAGGTGGTTTGGGCATCTGACTGGGATGCCTTCTGAGTTAGGGGTTCCAGGCATGTCATACTGGGAAGAGGCCTCAGGGTATACCCAGGACATGCTGGAGAGATTATATGTCTTCACTGACATGCTAATGTGAGTTCCCCCGGCTAAGTGGAAGAAAATAGATGGATGGATCTTGTTCGGTCATAAAGTCCAACTTTTTATTTCTTTTGTTCTGCTAACAGCCAGTGTGCATTATACAGCCAGGAATTCTTAGACATTACCTTCCCTTTCCAAACCAGTTGCCGATACAGGTCACTACACTCGGCCAACCAGTGGTCTGAACCAAGCCATTGGCCACCTGCAAAATGACAAGAAGGTGAATCACTGTACAGAACAGTTTGTTGTTATGCATTCCTTACAGGGTCACATGTGCACTTCCTCTGTATAAACATACACAATGGCAAGTTTATTGCTACACAAACCTGTCATTGTGCATTTTCGTGTGCATATCCACTTACACTCCTATGTGTACTGGAGAGTCCTTGTAAAAGTAGGAGTCGTAGTAATGTCTCTGAGCCAAGTCAGTGTCATGTGAGGTTGTACCTCACCGTCCAGCAGCTCAGTAATGCTGCTGACAGTGAGGTCCACATCTGGGATGAGATCCCCAGGATATCACCCACTGCTTCATTAGGAGCAGGCCTTGATGTGGACTAGCCTGCCACATTATTTTTACACTTTTTTCACTTTCACTGTTTCTTTAAATTTATCCCTCTGTAGGTTTATAATTGTCATTTTCATCAAACGAAGTCTTTTAATTCCTATTCATACCCAGTCTATATCAGTACAGACATATCTGATGTTCTTTTTCTTTACTATTGAGCTCTGATGTGTGTTAACGTGTTACTTTAATTTTTTGAGCGGTGTAAATGAACATATCATCCTATGAAATGATCATCCTGCACCTCACCTGGACAAATATATAGAAGCTCAGGTTGTGGATGTTGTAGATGTAGCCAAGCCCAAATAGGCAAGTGAACACACCGCTGGCCAGCATGCCCACTGTGAGGTACAGACGAATGGGCAGGCGCTCCCCGATAATGCCGCTAGATGGATGCACAGTGATAACATCATATTAACCATCACACATTTCAGCACATAAAGTAGTTTAAATATTTGAGAGTTACTGAGAAAAAAAAGTTCTGTTGTGGTTTTTGGGGTTGGATAAAGAGGATAAATACACTGGATCAACAATTATCATTTTATTCTGGCAACTTGCTAAATTAGTGGTCATAACACACACACACACACACTCCAGCGGTATATGTCAAGGGGCTGCGGAAGGACAGAATGGACGTTGGAAAAATGGAAAACATGCTGGACTTCAGTGAAACCACAGCACATATAATGATGGAGGAATATGTAGGAATTATTGACACAAACAGACCAGAGAATTTTTAATAATCCGACGAATAACGGTGGGTGACAGATGGTTAGTATTGCTGCCTCATAGCAAGAAGGTGCCTTATTCAAATCCACTGGCCAGCTGCGGCCTTCTCTCTTCATCACCAGTTCACATTTACTGTGTAAAATCATTTCCTCCTCCACACCTTGCCATCTTACCTCAAGTACATTCCAATTGCGTAAGCACACAGAAAGGAGTAGTCCATGGCTCCCAGCAGCTGTTTGTAATTGCTTTTATCTGTAAATATGGGGAACAGGTGTTTAATTCAGGACAGCACATCAGGTTTTGTTTATCTGCGAGGTTTTTACTAATTGCTCGACACATTCATCTATGTTTTGGATGCATGAGTATTAAGAAACCTGCTGATGATGATGCTGTGGCCTTTAGTGTAAACTTGTAACATTATAAACATTCTAAAAAGATGAAAACATCTCAAGATAAGACAGACCAAAAGGTTTCCAGCCGCAGTCGACATCTGTGTGGAGAGATAGCAGGGAGGGCTGCTGGCTGCTGCTGGATGCAATGATGGCTGCTTCACTGACAGCTGAGCAGTTCTTATGAAGCTCACTCTGTAAGCACAAAACCATTAAGCCACACAGAAAACACAGGAAGAAGAAACAGGGGTCTTTACTGTGATTGGGTAACTGTTTAAGAGGTGAGAATTTCAAAAACAAAAATGTTAATGAATATCTCAAATCAAGCATCTAACAGTTTCAAGATTCAAAATAAAAAAGTAGCAGCTGAGAGTTTTTCAGTTCTTCTAGACTCAGTCTCCCAGTTAAAAGTCTCCAGTTTTCTGAGGTTCTTGGGCACACGGAGCCTCTTTTGAGGTGTGTTTAGCGTCACTTTCCTGATGTTGAAACCATCCTGCTCACTTCTCTGGCAGTTTGATTGTTTAATTGAATATAGTCTTCCCTGTTCCACTGACATGGTCTTTCCTGCCCTTCACTAAAAGATCTGAAAGATCTTTCTTCTCATGAAGCCTCTTCTCCCTGACTCCATGATGGTCACAGTAGAGAAAGAAATATTTATGCGTTACCATAGCGACCAGAGAGCATTAAGGGGCAGAGAGGAGGATGTTACTCTCAATGTTGTTGGTGCATTTCAGGAGGACGCTGCTAATAAAGTTATTACACAGTGAATTCACGTTTATTATTATATTTACAGAATACCACCGTTTTTGTCTCGGTCGTATCATTTTATTTTGTTGTATTTATCTGTGACACCTTAAAGGCCGGTCCGTGAATATATTGTCTGACATTAAACCGGTCGGTGGTGCCAAGAAGGTTGGGGACCGCTGCTGTAGAGCACACCACTCAGCGTCTACTCAGTCTTTGTCCCACCTCTGCTGATTTTCTGCATTGAGTTCTTTCACAAATTTGTCCCGGGTCCAGACTGCATCCATTCCAGTTCAGTGTTCTTTCTTACTGGGATTACAAATCAAGCTCCTTTGCTACCTCTTTTAGCTTTCTCCTGTTCTATTCTTTGGGGGAGATTTGGACAATGTACACCAGCTGGTCATAACCAGCGATGGCTGTAAACAAGCTGTGATGGAGCACAGACTGGAATGATGAGTTTATTTTGGCCGTGTGTGTATATGTATACGGAGGTCTTGACATATAAATAATTGCTACAAACATCTGAGATTTGCTATTTTTCAAAGTAT
Organism: Perissodus microlepis; assembly: GCF_051167445.1. NCBI lineage: Eukaryota > Metazoa > Chordata > Actinopteri > Cichliformes > Cichlidae > Perissodus > Perissodus microlepis. Next base: position 31,969,524 of record NC_140476.1, on the reverse strand, counting down.
TCTTTTAATTTTTTGGAGCAGTGTACAAACATCGCACAACAGTGCAGCACCTATTAGTACAATCATTAATGCCATGTACTGTTTCTGGAATACCATATCTTACCTTGACAATACTAATTGGTTTCCTGGACAGGTGGAAACTGGTGTAGAGCAAGAAGGTTAGGATGAAGGTGAGAGCTCTGTACCTGAAGGGAGAGCACACAGGAAGGCAGCTCTGAGAAATGAGGGAGCTCATAACATGGAGATCACAGGTTTTGATCACAGGTTTGAGATGTCCATAATTATGAGTCATCTGCACTACCCCAGATACCGTGGGTTACAAAAAAAGATGTAACTGACACCAAACTCACAACTTTGAATTCCCCCAGGGAAATTATACTTAACAAAAGGATGGTGGGGCTGTGTTCATGTAGCACAGCCCCCTGCTGTGAGAGTAACAGTGTCACAGTGCTTTATTTTGTGCTTAAATGCTTTCTAGCTGTTACCAACAAACTCACACCTTGATGGGGCAATGTGGAGTTCAGTATCTGTCCTGTGTGGTCTGGAGGAGCAGAGTATCAAACCTTTCTTCAGACTGTTGGGGATGAGGGTGGAGAGGTGCAGGTAACTTGGCCAGTGCCATTTCTCTTCTTTGTTTAATAATAGACTGTTTGAAGAACAGGGGTACAGTGCACTTAGAGATGGACAGGCTGAAAAACACCATGTATACAGTAGCTGGCTGGTTGGAGTGAATTTAAAAAATAGACTTAATAAGTGAGCACAATTACAATACAATAAAGAACACGTAATTGTTATAACTTATTATTATTATTATATTAGCTGTTGGATGATATTTGTCAACTTATGTTAAGTAATCATGGAAACGGTAAATCAGGCATCACTGTGTGCAGTGCTTACATTTGTGGTGGAGGAGAGTGAAAGTGCTACTCTAATGGTTATACATGAATCTATTCGGTCACCCAGTCTGGTGACTGGTGACTGTCATTGGTGGCAGTAACAGTATCAGTCATCTAGCATTAGCCTATGGAGTCGACCGCCCAGCCCAAGTTTAAACATTGTTGCAGTTGTTGTATTTTTAGATGTTATTTTACAAAGAAAGTCCACATCTCAAACTGTAAAATGCACAAAGGTTCACTGCAGACATTTTGTGGCCCTACAAGGAAATGTTGCAAACTGATTTGATGCCCCACACCTAGCTGACCAACGCTACAACATATGTAAATAAACAGGCAAAAGTACTGTGAAATATTTAGGCAGATTAAAAATCTCATTTCCAAGCGAGACCTGGCATCAACTGATTAAATGTATCATGTATTACAATAAGCAGGAGGAGCTGTAACAAGAGACTGGAGCCAACAAATTCTATTACATCCTGTAATAGAATCCTGATATCCTGTACCTGGATTGTGTACTTTACTGTTTGCGTTACCTCAGTCATATTTACGCTCGTCTTTGCTCACACACGTCTGACTTGAGTGTAAGGTCATTTCTAAGCAGAGGCTGGCACAAGACAGAAAGTCAAATGCAGTCAAATAAGACGTAAGAGAAGGTGTGGCTGTGCCCAAAATCCACATTTCATTTGACCCGCAGTACAGACTATGGTTGGCTTTACCAGGCTGTGCAGCAGAAACTCAAAATGGGCCGAGAAAAAGTTAGATACACTCGTATCCAGCAGTTGGACAGCATGTGGTTAGTATGTTGCAGCAGTGCATCCTGGGTACAGCAGGATGACCAAATCCATCATCTGACAAAGCAGCTTGAAACCTGACAGATACAAAGTGCTCACAAACCACCAGGTGTGTTAGGCTGCAAATGTCTCACTAAGACATATAAGATGATAACTGTATGAAGAGAAATCTTCAAGGGTAGCATTAGACATTAATGTTCCTGATGTGAATCACAGTGCGTCTGGAAAGTATCCACAGAATCAGAATCATTATTTTCATTGTAGCAACAAAACACTGAACAATGTGCAATATGTGCAGTTCTCTCAGTGCAAACAACCAGAGGAGTCTGCTCAGTGACAGGTTGCTTCTCCCAAAGTTTAGGACCAACAGACCTAACAACTCCTCCAAAATTTGTGCTACATTTAAATGAGATGACTTCTATGTTTAAACCTGATTCATTCTTGAACTAACATAGTGGGCAACAATTTGTCTTTTTTTTCCTTCAAATAATAAAAGCTAGATATATTCAGTGCACAGCAGTCTGAATTACAAGTAGCTCAAGTGAATAACAACCACTTCCACCAACAGTTTCAACCTTGTAGATGAGCAGCTGCTCTGATGATTAATGACCCCTACATTTAACGCATGGAGTGTCACATCATTGCCCCTCTCTGTATCACCAGTGTTACCCTAAATTGGTAATTTATAATAGGTGGCCAGGACCAACGCACTAGCTGTTCACAGAGGAGTGCACAATTATTCTAAGTTATATAAACACACAAGTAAGTAAAAAAACAAAATCCCACTATAACTTTTCAAAGGCTTAGTGAAGACAGTGTAACTAATGAAACCTTTACAAACCCAAACACAGGGTCAAATGTCTTAAACGTGTACCTTATTACTGCATTTGTCATGCAGTAGAAAGAAAACTTCGGATGTTTCAGAAACATTAAATAAGATATGTTTCCTATAAAGTCTGTGTCCTCCTGCTTTTGCTGAAAAATTATTGAACACGTTTGTTAATAAATCAATTGTTAAATCAAAAAATGGGTTTGTTCCTGTTCATTCCAATGTAACTACTAAGATGATATTTGTGGATGCAGGCCAAAGATGAGCCCAAACAACTTAAAGCCTACTTTAAAAAAAATCCTGATCTCTTAAAAAAAGAAAAGAAGAAAAAAAAAAAGAAAAAGGAAAGAAAGAGATCAAAGTTACTGCTGTTCTGCTTATTCAGCATTATGGAAAGAATTTTTAAAAATCTTTTCAACAAAAATATTATAAATAAATCAATCACAACCAAAAATAACAAACATTCCAACATATTTTCAGAAACCTGAAAGTCGAGTCTACACAAAGCATCAGGTATGTGAAACTAGGTGTAAGCACAGGTAAAACTACCTGCCGGGAATTTTTGCTGACGCAGCTCCAACAATGCCACTTGGCCGGCTGCAGCCTCAACGGCCAACTACTACGTCAAAGAGGCAGAAACTCACTGCTCGACCTTGTACGGTAAACTTTACAGGGTGATCAGAAAGATCGGCTTCAACGTATGCAGCGAGTAAAATAAATATTGAATATGTCACCAAATTTCTTAGTAAATATATCTCTAAAGGTGCTATTGACATTAAATTATTACTAAATGTTGGTAACAACCCATCCAATCCACACATGCAAAGAAATCCAACCATAGAAGTCCATAAATTATGTGTAATAATGTAATAATCACGCTTAGTGAAATGCATTTAATACTTCATACAAAAGCCTTTGTTGGTGACGACAACTTCAACACACTTCCTGTGTGAGGAAACTGTCTCATGCGTTGCTATTAGTTTAATTTTAGTCTCATCTGACCACACTATGTTCTCTCAGTAGTTCACAACATGCTTTTTCCTCAGCAGTGCAGTCACGTATGTGAGCTTGCATACAGCCCACGGCAAATGTGACATTACTTATTGTTTTCTTTGAAACAATCATACCTGCTGGTTCTAGATCTTTCTGGAGCTCTCCATTGGTTTTGTCCAGTATGAGATGTTTCTTGTGTGACACCTTAGTAATGAGAGCTCACCAGTTGGGACTGAACCAGTTGTTATTAATTTGCACTAAGTGAGAGGTTAGTTTACTGATAGATTTCAGCTGGTGAAATCTTTCCAGGTCTTTTTGCACCTTTCTTTCTTTATGTGTTTCTGTACCATTTCCCTGTTCCACTTCTCATTATTACATATAATTTATGGCCATCTATGGTTTGATTTCTTTACATCTGAGGACTGGGTGGGTTATTACCAACATCTGGTCAGAATTTAATGTCAATAGCACCTTTAGACAGCCAGTCCAATTTAAACTCACCATTGGTCCCTGTCAAAGGACACCAGCAGGCGGACCCCTGGAGGAACAGGAGCCATGTTTGAACACAGGTATGGACAATCCCACTAACAGGCAGCTAATGAGGGCTCAGCATTCAAATCTCTTCGCGCTGAAGGAAATCATGAAGTACATGCAGACATGGCCCTGCTGTCTCTGTTCAAATCCATCTTCAAAAGAAACTACAGTCAGCTGATCCACAAAGCCATGGAGCTGGTTGGAAGATGTCAGCAGTCTGAAAGGATGAATAGAACAGTGAAGAAGAGATAATGCTAATAATAAATAATAATAATAATAACAAAGATATTAAGAGGGCAAGAAAAATCCTAGTTTACAATATGACATGTTTTTACTGCACAGCTTAATTCAGATGTGGTCCGCAGCTTCATACTACCTCACAAACAAAATCTGAGCTGCTAACGAGTATGAAGTCTCAACTTTGCCTGGGCTAAGATGTGTGAGCCCATTCAGTCCACTGAGTTGGTCAACTTGACTTCAGGAGGACACGTGGGTCATTCCATATCAATTTACCAAATTTCACAAAAATTCCCAGTTTGACCACCTCTGATTTTCCAGAATAAAATTCAAGGGTGATGATACACTTTGTAATAGGAAAACTGGCAAATTGTAGACCTATACCATTATTACTTTGATCATAAAAAAGACTTTTGCGATAGGTCACAGGGCGATTTTCAAGCCTTTTCTGTGGCTGAACATTCAACGATATAATAATACTCTGTACTAGGGCTGGGCAATATTAATGGATCATTATTATATTATTATTATCATCATCCACTTCACATACTCACATAAAAGCTTCTCTAAAAACTATGAACAGACTTTGTAACAGGACACCAGGACAGCCCTGGTAGAGTAAAACACGTGTGCAAGAATGAGTATGACTTATTGCTGGCAATGCAGACCAAGCTCCTGCAATGGTTATACAGGGATCAAATGACTCGTAGTAACAAGCCAGACACCGAGTATCCTGAGGTCAGCAACACCTCGCCCCCATCATACACCGTGCTTTACCTTCCATAGTCACTTGACAGTTTGCTAGAATAGCTTTGTGGCAGGCCGAAATTCTTTTTCCATGGCCTCCCCAAACTCCTTCCACGCCTGAGTTTTTTGCTTCAGGTGTGGAAGTGCAAGTGGAATCCTGGGCTGGATCCCACTTGGCCTGCCAGTATCTGTCAGCTGCTTCCTAAGTCCTACAGGCTGAGAAAGGCCAATAGGACTCCTTCTTCAACTTGACTGCTCCCTTCAAAGATATGTTAGAAATCCTCAAACTAGAGGTTTGACCTCTAGTTCAGGGTTGGTTACCACCATGAGGGTCAACCACCTTGCAGCCGCCTCAGCAAAGGAGTTGCAGAACATGGTCTACAACAAGGTCTTCATGTGCCCAGCCTCCCCCCGGAATGCTGTCGAGGTTCTGCCAGAGGTGGGAGTTGAAGATTTTACAGACTAGGGGCTCTGCCAGGCGTTCCCAGCACACAGGTAAAATTCTTAAAGGAAAGGTGCCTCGAGAATGCCAGGTCCAAAAGGAGATGGCACTTAAGACTCTCAGCCTTACCAGATATGGAAGACGAGAACACGAGAAGTGGTTATTAGAATATTCACTCTCATCATACTGGGATGATTCAGGATACAGTGGATACAGTGCCTCAACTGGGCAAGAAAAACAATGCAGAGAACTGCCATCATCCACCTCTGCATGCAGAATGTATGAGATGAAGCTGATGAAGATGCAAAGGTCTGTAAAGAAGTGAAGAGTCACACTTCAGAGAGACGATTTCCCGAAGCAGAAAGCAAAAAGTGGTCATGTCAGACTACTTTTTTTGAGTGATCGGCAAACCCAGAAAATCGATATTTAAATGGGAGTGCATCTTCACTTACAACAAAGCAATCAATGTATTTCACTGCCGAGATCTCGATTAGTTACTAGCCTTTCATAATCACAGTCACCATAAACACTCACAAATCTCAAGTGACATCAATGTCACATGATATAGCTCACAGGTTTAACAATCTTCTGACATTTTAACATCCAACTATACAGGCACAACTCTCCTAACAGCGCGCTCACCGTTTCTGCTTCCTTGAAAGAAATTAATATAGCCAGAAAGGAGGACGTGCTTCCGGTGCTTTGTATCAAACAACACGTCGGCCCCCGGCGACGCTTACTCGGACACGGATGACGAACAGGCTAGACTGTGAGATTTGGCGATATTTTCCCTTCCTATTTGTAGCTATATCAAAACCGCCCTGTTATCCGTAAACCATTAACAAAGGCAAAAACGAGAGCCTCCAACGTCTCGGAGTAGCACTTTGATCATGTTCCCACAGCAAGGTGAATATAGCCGAGCTTCCGATTCATTTTAAAGACTGCTAGCTAAACCGCTACAACTGTGGCAGCAGCAGACATCCAACTGCAAACAAACACGCCATAGCTGCTCAGGGGCTTACCTCGGAGGGGGAAACTAGCGCTTCACGTTCGTTCCAGGTTTCCCTTCAGTGACATACCCTCCACTTCCTTGTTGTACGAAAGCTGGCGACGACCTGTCACACACTCGCGCGCGCGCTCACAGCTGGGCTTGCCCGGGCTGTCGTTGACGTCATCATCGCTCTCTCGCGCTCGTGTTCAGATGACCCTGTCTAGCTTGCTTCAGGGCTAAAACCAGCTCACGATAATAATAATAACAATAATAATAATCTTGTGGAAAAAAATTATTCAAACTCACATGGGATATTTCATTTTGAGCTTGAGTAAACTCTACAGATGACAGCAGGACCAGGGTTAAAAATCCCTAACACAATATCTAAAACACACACACACAATGATTAAACCTCAAAGTAGCGATTTGAAGCTGAAGCTCCGGCTCACGTGTCAAAAAAATAGACAGCGCCCACTTGACCAATGACGTCCGAAGATTTATTTAGCACGTCACAACTCCAGTACCTGATTCAATGGTTTATAAGGAAGTGAATCGTTGACCGGATTTATGTTATTTTGGGTGGAGAAGGCGATCCAGTGTGCGACATAATGACAGACAGCGAGGGAGGGAGGACGTTCTGCTTCTTCATAAATAAAAATAAGTTCATAGGCCATTCTAAGCCCAGGTCTAAAACCCACATAGTTATAATTATATAAGGTATAGTATATTATATACAGGGTGGAGCATTTATATGGATACACCGTAATAACATGGGAATGGTTGGTGATATTAAAGTCCTGTTTGTGGCACATTAGTATATGTGAGGGGGCAAACTCCTCAAGATGGGTGGTGACCATGGTGGCCATTTAGAAGTCGGCCATCTTGGATACAACTTTTGTTTTTTCAATAGGAAGAGGGCCATGTGACACATCAAACTTATTGGTAATGTCACAAGAACAACAATGGTGTGCTTGGTTTCAACGTAACTTTATTCTTTCATAAGTTATTTACAAGTTTCTGACCACTTATAAAATGTGTTCAATGTGCTGCCCATTTTGTTGGATTGTCAATGCAACCCTCTTCTCCCACTCTTCACACACTGATAGCAACACCGCAGGAGAAATGCCAGCACAGGCATCCAGTATCCGTAGTTTCAGGTGCTGCACATCTCGTATCTTCACACCATAGACAATTGCCTTCAGATGACCCCAAAGATAAAAGTCTAAGGGGGTCAGATCGGGAGACCTTGGGGGCCATTCAACTGGCCCACGACGACCAATCCACTTTCCAGGAAACTGTTCATCTAGGAATGCTCGGACCTGGCACCCATAATGTGGTGGTGCACCATCTTGCTGGAAAAACTCAGGGAATGTGCCAGCTTCAGCGCATAAAGAGGGAAACACATCATCATGTAGCAATTTCAAATATCCAGTGGCCTTGAGGTTTCCATTGATGAAGAATGGACCCACTATCGTTGTACCCCATATACCACACCAAACCATCACTTTTGTTGTTCCAACAGTCTTGGAGGGATCCATCCAATGTGGGTTAGTGTCAGACCAATAGCGGTGGTTTTGTTTGTTAACTTCACCATTCACATAAAAGTTTGCCTCATCACTGAACAAAATCTTCTACGTGAACTGAGGGTCCTGTTCCAATTTTTGTTTTGCCCATTCTGCAAATTCCGTGTGCCGATCTGGGTCATCCTCATTGAGATGCTGCAGTAGCTGGAGTTTGTAAGGGTGCCATTTGTGAGTAGCTAATATCTGCCGAAGGGATGTTCGACTAATGCCACTCTCCAGTGACATGCGGCGAGTGCTACGCTGTGGGCTCTTGCTGAATGAAGCTAGGACAGCCACTGATGTTTCTTCATTAGTGACAGTTTTCTTGCGTCCACATTTTGGCAAATCCAACACTGAACCAGTTTCACGAAACTTAGCAAGCAGTTTGCTGACTGTAGCATGGGAGATGGGTGGTCTCGTAGGGTGTCTTGCACTGAAATCTGCTGCAATGACCCGGTTACTGCGTTCACCAGATATCAACACAATTTCGATCCGCTCCTCACGTGTTAACCTCTTCGACATGTCAATGGCTGTGAACAAAGAGAAACTTGTAAATAACTCATGAAAGAATAAAGTTACGTTGAAACCAAGCACATTGTTTTTCTTGTGACATTACCAATAAGTTTGATGTGTCACATGGCCCTCTTCCTACTGAAAAAACAAAAGTTGTATCCAAGATGGCCGACTTCTAAATGGCCACCATGGTCACCACCCATCTTGAGGAGTTTGCCCCCTCACATATACTAATGTGCCACAAACAGGACTTTAATATCACCAACCATTCCCATGTTATTACGGTGTATCCATATAAATGGCCCACCCTGCATAATTGCGCCTGTCCACTGGTTAAATACAATTTTCTAGATCCGCCAGTGGAGGGGCAGTTCGGGGAGGCTCTACAGCACGGGGGTATTAGTCCCAGCTTCCAACCTAGTATAAGATTGTGTTGTAAAATATTATATATAATGTAATTTTTTATCTACTGATACAAAACATCAAGTCACAAGCAAAGGGGGAACACAGCATGGCACATGTTTAAACAAGGGAAGTTTATTCATTAAAACTATTTATGAATCAAATAGACAGAACATAGATTTTCACCCAAAAACATTCACAAGGCACCAAGTCCAGTATCACACAGACATGTCACATGATATTAAACTGAAGCTGTCAGCTCGGTAGAGTGGGCAATCATGATAAAGCTGTTCATTTTGAAGACTCAAGCTGCTCTTCATTATCGGCCACTAGATGTCACCAAAAAGTGCTGTGTTGAAAAGCTTCGAGTAATAAAGCTTTTTTCAATACAAGCTTGATTTAGCCATCAGTACTTGGTTGCAATAAGTAGATATTTCAGTACCTACATTTCAGTGGGTAAAGATAATGAAATACTATCTTAACGATTTAATTTTGTTAACTGGTTTAATTTGCTCATCATTGTTGCAATCTTGAAAAAAAACAACAACAATGTTTATCTAAAAATACTAATCATTTTGCATAATATTTGCATAACATCTTAGAGTTAAACTATTTCTACCTTTACTTATGTCAACATTTCAGCACATTTTAATCCTTAAATTTCATTTTTCAAGACTGTGAGCACTTCAGGTGAAAGCGTGTCCCTGCCACAAAAACAAGACGGCTCAGCTTATAGTGGGATCAAGAAGTAAGTCCAGTGATGATTCTAAAATATTTTCAAGGATTAGAAAGGAGTTCAACATTAACTGTAAAATGAGTTCATTTCTCACTGAGGATGCTCGTGTTTTTCTTAAGAATAATTGAGGCTGATAAACCGGAAAACTATCTCCTGAGAACTTGTCTCTTTGTGCAGCAGCGCAATATCTTCAAACTCTACTAAGTACAGCAAAAAATGGTTTAACACAACTGTGGTTAAAAGGGCAGCTAAGGTAATTAATACAAGGGTTATTCATTTATTGAATGTGTCATTCTATAAATGACTAATTTCAAAGACAAAACATTCACAAGCTTTATTGTGGTGTCAGCATTATTTAAGCTTTAATATGATTACAGATATGGTCAAAACCACTAACCACTCTGTTAGTGTTGAGGCATATTACACTCGGTATCCCAGAGCCTGTGTTCATCTACCCTGCAACGTCTTCATAGTAGGAGTATCAGGTGGTGCGCTGGTGAATATTGTCCCTACAAAAGCATGTGTCCCCCACAACGAGTGTCGGATCACTTTGCAGCAGCCCAGGTCCTCAATCTGAAAGCCCAGGTGACGGTATCTGTCATCTGTCTCATACAGTGTGTTGTTGGTGTACGGGCCAAAGTACTGAGAAATAAGAAGGGACACACAAATATGAGACAGTTATCCGATCAAGACCATCTCCTGAAAAGCAACAATATTCTCTATCTATAGTGTGTGTGTGTGTGTGTGTTGGGTGGGGGATGGGGAGTTGCAATTGCACACCGCTGTCTGCGCAAGTTTGTCCTGCCAACATTACAGCTTCCAAGAAATTTTCACCAGTTTTCTTCTGCAGAAATGTACATTTGTTATACACACAGCGCACTGCCACAATGAATCACCCTTAAATACCAGCCCAGGGACAGTTACTTTGAAGGTTTGTTATTCTGCAGCTGAATGACTGTGGAACAATCCAGAAAGGCAGCGGCCTGCCAAGCTAGCTGTGGACTTAGAAACAGCTTTTATGATGTCCTGTCTTCAAACCTACTGAAACATGTGAAGTTAAGCACAAAGTCACGCCTGTGACAGAAAAGCAAATACAGCTTTTGTCTGGTGACCAAATATCTAACCAGAATCATGGTACAGCTTCCAATGGACGTGTTTACATTTGATCATGTGCTTATTTCAAAAAACTCCAAATAAATCTAAATGTATGCACCAAAGACAAAATACCTGAAGATAAAAAGAAGAATTTAAAGGAATCACTAAAAGCTCCACACTGTAACTGCATATCTAAATGCATCTGTCACAGACAGCTACCTGCATCTTGACTGTGCTGATCGTGGCTAATTCAGAGTTAATTCCATGTAACATGAGCTTCTAACAGATTTCTCAGATTTCTACTTTTTGTCATTTGATGCCATGTCATGTCTACACCCAATCAGCCATTTCATTTGTTGTTATTGTGATAAAATATCGTAAAAACACTGAACAGTTGTTGACAGGCAGAGTCAGAGATAACTTACAGCGAGGCCTGACGATGGGTCGATGAAGTCTGCCCAGAATCCTTCTCGCTGCAGCGCACAGCAGATCTCCCGTGCACCTGCAACAAACTACACAGCAGACACCACAATCATTAATTACTTCATTTATTACTGTAAAATAAATAATAAAGTATCTCCTCCCCTTTCTCAATGAAACTCACGCATTTATTATTTTTTTTTTAAATCTGTTTCATTTTCACTTTTTTTTTTTTACACTACAGATGGGATGTACTACATGGATGTACTACTAATGTTTTTAACATTAGTAACATCTCATATAATGCACAGTTTCTGTAGTTCTCCAGAGGTGGACAGCTTTTCTAATAAACTCTTCAGCTCATCATCAGTGTTTCTTTTACAGACCTCTAATATTTGCAGTGCTTAGCTGTTGCAAAAGGTTTCTAAAATAACACTTACATTTATTTATTCTGAGTACTTGCTGTGATAATGTAGGGAGAAACCCTGTGATGTCTTATTATAGTGTAAGACATGTAAAACAGCTTAGCTGTTCTACAGACAGCATTTAACCTTGTCAAGCATCTGCTCTCTCTCATCTTCCACCTCAGCAGACCATGACGCCATATCGTTCTGCGTCTTCTGGGTAACCGTGACAACCATCATACCACAGGATGGAGCTTCAGGAAACATTGACAGGAAATCTGTTTATAATTAGGAAACACTCGCATTAGACAGGAACACCGCTTCTCATGAGAAATACAAGCAATTTCAAAGTTATGCAAGGCTGAAAAATAAATGTATGAAGGATGCAGTTACAGCGATGTACCTTTCTTTAAGAGTTCAGGACAAGCCTGTGTGGCACACTCTACTCTCGAGTTGTCAAAGTACTGTTCAGCTGTGCTGACTTTGCCAGAGGACGCAGGATCGCCCTTGTTCTAAGAAAGAAACACACAGCTGTCAGAAAAGCAAATGTCACCACTCTCAGCGTATGAGCAACAACGCCAACGATACAAAACCTGGATATAGTTTCAGCATACACTGTTTTAATGTCTCTTCATTCTAAAATATTCAGACGGATGCTGGAGGTCTGGCTGCATGAATCATGTCACACCCACGATGATTGGCTACCGTTACATTTTTGAGTGAAGTACGCCACTTGTTAGCACCACTAAGTCCACACCACACTCCAATGAAAAGTTCATTTTTGACTGATTAAAAATGCATTAAAAAAATGGTGTCACACATCATTTTATCTTAAAAATGTGTACGTGCTTGTGTTAGTCCGCGTAGGGAAATGACTCCTCTGCATTTAACCCATTCAGCCAGTGAAGCAGTGGGCAGCCACCAATGCAGCCACCGAGGAGCAGTGTGTAGGGACGGTACCTTGCTCAGGGGTACCGCAGGGTAGCCGTTCAGGGGAATCAAACCCCCGACCTTCCAATCATGGGGCAACCACTCTGCCTACTGAGCTATCCCTGCATATGATTATTCATGGATAATCTATACATACTTCAACATAAAATTCCTCTGACATTTATTTAATTGCACCAGTGTTTGTGAAATTTGTAGCAAGATTAGCATTAGTAGTAATAATACAGCATAGTTTGGTCCATATTTGTTTTGATTATTAAAAACATTCATAAGGTTCTTATTGGACTTACAGAGAGCTCTCTAACAGACTGGGCTAGAAGCCACTCATGCTTCTGATAGCAGGATGGAGCAGACAACACATCTGGTAGCATTTTGTCTGTCAGGCTCTTCTGTTGCTCTGTCAATCCTTCCAGCTGGCAGTCAAAGCCCACATTACCGGGCAGCGGGAAGCGCTGGTCCTGGGGCCCGAACGGCCCCATTGTGTCATCAGGCCGTAGTGTCTGCAGTCCTTAAGCACAACATAACAAAGAAAAGTAGCATGCACACAAACGGAGTTTACACAAAGAAATAACAAATTACAAATTTTGGTCAATGCCAATATCACTTTATCAGAGTCCGAGGTAACAACTCTGTGTCAGCCTTCGTAAATCTCAATTTATTTTGTGTTATTAGGTCTATACCCAATACCTAATCTATACATAAGATGCATTAGATTAAATTACTGACTAGAAAAACATATATGTTATAGTTAATTAATGTTCAAATGTATAAACTTAAAATAAGGCCATACCTTTAGCAGAGGGAGAAGTGGCCAAAGCGGGCTCATTTAAGCCTGAAGAATCAGCAGCAGAGAAGGCTCTGCCTCCAGCCACACGATGCACCAACACATGGAGCCCTGGAAGGTAACTTACCAACCTGCTTCTGCTGCAAAGCACCTGTACATGCAAACAAACAGTACAACTGTAAATGACAGTCTCTCAGGTAGGGCTGCCACGATTAGTCAACTATTAAAATTGTCGACAACTGATTTAATAGTCGACGCGTCGTTTGAAGCTTTGTAAGATCCCAAAAGATGCAGGAATAAGTAGTAGGATTTAAGAGTGTAATAACGGACTGAAACAGAAGATGGCAGCACTGCATGTACAAGGATGCCAGCTGCCGTTAAACCCCGAAGAAGACGAAGAAGAAGCTGTGTCCCAGAATTCATAGCGCAGCCCAGCTCAGTTTCCAACAATGGCGGCAGCTAGTTAGTTTTAATGTTACTCTTATTATTCTTTCACAAAATAAACGTTTAACATATTTTCAGGCGAGATTGTAGCTGTGTAAACCTCAAATATCTGCTCAGTTTATCAAGACACCACATATTTTCAAAAGCGATCCGACGTTTTCGGAGACGTCTGTTACCCACTAGCTCGATAGCTAGCCGGGGGCAAGGCTAACTAGAGCCGTGAGAACACCGGACTCCCGGCAAATCATTTTCAAACCCACCGCTGTCTTTCGCTACTCAGGTTAAACATATATAAGTCACTTAGATAACTTAAAAATGTTGTTTGGCTTTTTTTTAGTATTTTATTTGTTCCTGAGTGAATCGGTTTGGCTGAGATTAAAGTTATAGTTTTTACACAGCTGAATAAACGTCAAGCAGACAGCTGATCATCAGAAGTGTGAGATGCTGGAGAATATACTCCGGTGTCCTGTTATATTTTAGATAGCAAGGAGTTTATTAAACTTCACCGAAACAATCTGCAAATTTCATTAAAATTTAATAAACTATCATCTTGTCTTTATTTTTAATTAGCACATACCTTAAACACTTAAAGCTGTAAGCTAATGATAGTTATATAAGAGCAGATGCTGCTGGTGCAATAAGCTGTATGTTTTACGTCCAATGGATGATGATCTGATTAGTCGACTAATCGCAAAAATAATCGGTGACTAGTCGACTATCAAAATAATTGTTTGTGGCAGCCCTATTCTCAGGTACTAATAATAACAATAATAATGCTGAACTCAGACACCTGAAACACCACCAAAGGTCTACATGGTCAAAGGTTTACAGCAGAGGCCTCGAGCTCCGGTCCTCGAGGGCCGGTGTCCTGCAACTTTTCCATGTGTCCCTGACGCAACACACCCGAATGCAATTAGTAGATCATTAGCAAGAAACTTGACTGCATGCTGAGGTAGCAATTCAGCCATTTCATTCATGTTACAGCAGTTCATGAGTGAATGAACATGGTGCAATAAATGTACTGTTAAAAGTGTATTTTCCTTAACACTTACATTTACTTAAATTTACTTGAGTAGGGTTAGAGGTTGCCACTTCAGCAACTTCAGTTCTACACTCTTGCTAATGACCTACTAATTGCATTCAGGTGTGTTGCAACAGGGACACATGGAAAGGTTGCAGGACACCGGCCGTTGAGGACTGGAGTTTGAGACCCCTGGTTTACAGCTTCATCTTGTCATCTGTCAGTTTGGAAAGTGATACAAAGATTTTGGGATTCTAACAAAGTTTTTCCAGGAGTGATCAATGACTCATCCAGGTCGTAAAAGAACTGCAGGCTTCATCTGCCTCAGGTCAGAGTTTCAACAATGAAAAAAAGAGACTGGGCAAAAATGACATGAGGGTCCCAAGGCAGAAATGTACCCTTTTGGAAGGTCTCATTACATATAGAGAACAGAAAAAAACATATCAACAGTCAAACATGGTGGTGGTAGTGTTAATTGATGGATACATGAATTTTGCTCTCAACCAGAAAATCCTACAATCCTGAAGTCCAGCCATAAGTTTGTGCCCTATAGCTCAAGCACACTTGGGTTATGCAGCAGGACAGTGATGTGAAAAATTCCCACTCTAATAAATGAATAAAAATAAATAAAAAAAACTGAAGTGCTTAGACAAAGTTCAGACTTTAATCTGATTAAGATGCTGTGGCATGATGTTAAACAGGCCATTCATACTGAAATACCCTCTAAAGTTGCCAAGTTAAAATAATTCTCCAAAGTGTCTCTACAGGAATGTCAAACATTAATGGCCGTTTATTGCAAACAGTCCAACCAGTTATTACGTTTATTCAAAAACAAACAGAGGTGGTCTGGCATCAAACTGAAGCTCCCTACATCACCCCGTTCTCTAGTTATCACATTCACATACTCGTCTATCCAGCAGGTTGAAAAAAATACCCCAATTACATTTCGTATTTACTCGGGTTATCTTCGTATAATATTACAAATGTTTGTATCTAAAACATAAATGTGAGAACTATGCAATAAATTTAAAATAGAAAGAAATATTTCACGTTATTCAGTGTTTACAGTGGTGCTCTGTGATGGTGAACTGTACTACATCACTGCAGGGCATTAACATCAGAATAAGATGAGAATATTACAAACTGTTGCTTGACAAACTTACACTGGTCATCCTAGCGTGCTTCTGATTATCTGCAGTATCCAGTGAAGTCTCTGTAAGAGTCCAAGGCTGTGTCATCAGGAAACATTTCCAAACACATTCATCACAGAAGAAACACTGTACGACTACCACACCATCCTGACTGATCCGCTGCTCAGTCTGCTTCACTTCTCTTAAATCTCATCTATTCTTTTTGAATCAGAATTAAGGAAGTTATGTATGAATCATATAAGCCACTCTGAAGTCCAGCAATCCTAATCAAAGATGAGGCATGTTTGCATAGCTAAGTGGACTGCTGCCCCCACGACTTGGCCCCGGATGGATGGAAATCCACTGACTGGATTGGTATCAATGTACGTCAATAGCATAGCTCTGCCACTGATCTGCTCAAATAGCCGGATGTAAGCATCTTAAGAAGCAATCGTGGTTTGAGAAACACACTGTTGATAGCCTAGGATAGCCGATGGTTATGGTGAAAAACAACTTATGCCAGGTGATGTATGGGGAAACAAACATTAGCATTATTTTACAAATTAAAAAAGAAATCTGCAAGAGTTCAAGGCACCGGGATTTTGATTAGGAGAATAAAAGCTATTTTAGCTATTTAAAGATAAGAGGTTGATCCCACTACAGCTACTTCACAAAGATGTTTTTATTCTTTGTGATGTTTCGTTATACTGAGCAGAAAGCTCCCGATGTTAAACGTGGGCGTGTTTCCTAAACCAGCAGCTGACGGAGCGAACAGGTGTGTGCAGGTGAACTCGACACATCGTCGTCAGGTGTGTGTCGTGGGGAAAATGTCAGCTCATGTTTTGAAACACGGAGGTACGACATCAAGCGGAAGCTGTTTTATAAATTAAAATAATCTCATTGTTGTCAGCAGATAATATTGAAATCTGCATTTGCACCAGCTGGAGATGGAGAGAGTCTTTTATAATCTTGTCAAACTCCGAGACAGATTTGCACACTGAGGCGACCAATCGGTAAATATGACGAATCTGCGGATAGAATGTGTAAACAAATCTAACCAGTTAAAGTAAAACCAGTTAACTACTGTAATCTTTCGGCTTTAGATACATCTGGGAACTTCTAGTGAGTGTAATAGCACGTTTCACACGGTTTATCCTCACAGCGGTATGACAACCGATACATTTGAGTAAGAAACGCTATCTACTGATAAGCTAACAAGAGCAGAACATAACTTACAGGATTTTAACAAGTCCAAACCAGATGACTGCGCTAGTTTGTTCCTATTTATACTTCCACAAAATCGTAGAAAAACAGTCGACCTTTGAAAACATGAAGACACTGTCCAAATGAACGCGGGCAACTCACTCTAACAACATTTCTGGCTTTGACCTCGGGGGAGGGGGGGGGGGGACTTCTTCGTTTTAGTTTCAAATGAGCTTAGAGGTGCATTACCGCCCCCTCCTGGACAGGAGTGTGAATCAGGAACTTGGAATATTGGGAATAAAAAAAAAAATTCTGCAGTATTGAACCCTTTCTTGTCACAACTTTCAACAGTTGGCCATAGATTTGAGACAGTGCCTTTCCAAGCAGGGTTTCTACAGTAGAAAGAATCTTCATCTCCTCCTATTAACGCCTTCCTGTCCAGGACACAAGCCCGGCATACTAACAGTACATGCTGAGCAGATTCCATTTTTTTGCAGTGGGCACACAATCCCATTGGGTACTTGCCTATTAGTTGTAGTGTTTTATTAAGACCTGTATGACCTATCCTGAGATGGGTAATTGTTATTTCACTATTTTGTGACCGTGACTGAAATGTGTCTGAATGTTGCAGAAATCAATTCCTGTATCGCTGATATCCCAGTGCTTCTGCCAAATTCACAGGATTTAAATCCTCAGTGCATGAATCATTTTCATCTGTGCATCTGCTTCCCCAGAAAGTGTTATGTGCATTAAAATCCCCACAACATATTATTTTCCCTACACCCATGTATGGGGTGTAGGGAACACCTACACCCTACACCTACATATTAAACACCTATAGTGTTTAATATGTCCCCGGTGAGCCTTTTACATAATTTATAGTAGTTGATAATTACTGCCTCATCTTCCTCCATCCAAACCTTAACTGTGATTGACTTGTGCTCTATATTTACACTGACTAATCTATACCATATTCCAGTTCACACAAATGTGGCCACCACCTTCTTTTGTATCATTCCTCATAGCTGTATATTCATTTATAAACAAAGTACCACTCTGCTTTTATCCATGTTTCCATATTACACGTGGTTTTCTTTGCAGATGAGACATAAAGTGTTTTAGTTCCTGCCCATTAGCAATAAGACTTCAAGCATCCCACTGTAGAATATTTAGGACCACAATGAACCGCCACCTCCTGGCTGTGAGCTAGGATTTCTACCACTTAGCATTTCCTGAGCTGTCTCCCATCACAGACCCGTGATTCCCAGGTGTTTGTCTGTAGTCTTCACAATTATTTGGATTTTTTCAGTTTTTTTGTCTGTTTGAGCGGTGCAGTTTATTACAGCCTCCATAAATAACACAAAATCATTTTTGTTCATAACCAAAGCTTCTTTTCTGCTTCTGCATGCCATCAATGGATTTTACTCTCTGGATCTCTGCTGCCCTTTTACTTGCCTCATAACCACGAAAAGCTGAGATATGCTCACCTCCGCAATTGCACCACTTTAACTTTGCTCCTTTTTCACATTTACCATACTCGTGTCCCCCTCCAGTGACATGCCCATATCTTTGGCATTTAAAGCAAACCAAGGGAGGGGGAATATAAGGCTGAACATCCTAATTCATATAACTAATGAAAAAAGTTTGGATGGTAGCCTTTCCTCCATAAATTTTTAAATAACAGCTACACTGTCACATTTCTCTCAGAGTTTTTAAGCACTGTGCCTCGATAACCTTGGATCCTACTATATTTCCTTTGACTTGTTCAGCTGAAACAGCTGTTGGTACACCAGAAATGACTCCAAAAACATCTTTTTGTCCTCAATCAAGCACCTTCCTGAGAGAGTTTAATTATTACCTTGGATTCCTCATTCTGCTTCCTCGATGTAGCGCTACTCTGATCACTATCAGTGCCATCTGTATTTAAGGATACCTTTTGCAACTTACAGTGGCTTGCAAAAGTATTTGGCCCCCTTGAACTTTTCCACATTTTGTCACATTACAGCCACAAACATGAATCAATTTTATTGGAATTCCACGTGAAAGACCAACACAAAGTGGTGCACACGTGAGAAGTGGAACGAAAATCATACATGATTCCAAACATTTTTTACAAATAAATAACTGCAAAGTGGGGTGTGCGTAATTATTCAGCCCCCTGAGTCAATACTTTGTAGAACCAGCTTTTGCTGCAATTCCAGCTGCCAGTCTTTTAGGGTCTGTCTCTACCAGCTTTGCACATCTACAGACTGAAATCTTTGCCCATTCTTCTTTGCAAAACAGCTCCAGCTCAGTCAGATTAGATGGACAGCGTTTGTGAACAGCAGTTTTCAGATCTTGCCACAGATTCTCGATTGGATTTAGACACCAGACAAGTCAAGGATAAAGATATTGAGACATTTAAAGCAGGCTTAGGCTAAAAAAAGATTTCCCAAGCCTTGAACATCCCACGGAGCACTGTTCAAGCGATCGTTCAGAAATGGAAGGAGTATGGCACAGCTGTAAACCTACCAAGACAAGGCCGTCCACCTAAACTCACAGGCCGAACAAGGAGAGCGCTGATCAGAAATGCAGCCAAGAGGCCCATGGTGACTCTGGAGCTGCAGAGATCTACAGCTCAGGTGGGGGAATCTGTCCATAGGACAACTATTAGTCGTGCACTGCACAAAGTTGGCCTTTATGGAAGAGTGGCAAGAAGAAAGCCATTGTTAACAGAAAACCATAAGAAGTCCCGTTTGCAGTTTGCCACAAGCCATGTGGGGACACAGCAAACATGTGGAAGAAGGTGCTCTGGTCAGATGAGACCAACATGGAGCTTTTTGGCCAAAATGCAAAACGCTATGTGTGGTGGAAAACTAACACTGCACATCAATATCTTTATCCTTGACTTGTCTGGTGTCTAAATCCAATCGAGAATCTGTGGCAAGATCTGAAAACTGCTGTTCACAAACGCTGTCCATCTAATCTGACTGAGCTGGAGCTGTTTTGCAAAGAAGAATGGGCAAAGATTTCAGTCTGTAGATGTGCAAAGCTGGTAGAGACAGACCCTAAAAGACTGGCAGCTGGAATTGCAGATAAAGGTGGTTCTACAAAGTATTGACTCAGGGGGCTGAATAATTACACACACCCCACTTTGCAGTTATTTATTTGTAAAAAATGTTTGGAATCATGTATGATTTTCGTTCCACTTCTCACGTGTGCACCACTTTGTGTTGGTCTTTCACGTGGAATTCCAATAAAATTGATTCATGTTTGTGGCTGTAATGTGACAAAATGTGGAAAAGTTCAAGGGGGCCGAATACTTTTGCAAGCCACTGTATGTCTCCAACATTTCTTACTACTGTTCAATGTATTCCAACCATTTTCCTTTTCGTTAACCAACTCCTTCTCTAGTGGATCACTACCTCATCCACTGCTCTCCTCTGGTAAACAATCAGAAGTTAAATTCTCGTGATTCCTAATGGCTTTCATAGCTGCATAGCTGTTGCTCGAAATCCACCCCTAAATATTCCTAGAGCCTGGGCTTATTTGAGCCAGTCCCAGCTGTTACTGGGTGACAAGGGCTAAGTATGTCAATTTCCAAAGATTTCAAGATTCAAGATTCTTTATTTGTCACATGCATGGTTATACAGATATAACACGCAGTGAAATGGGACCTGATACACTCCTCGACTGTGCAAAAAAGAGAGGGGCAGGATTCAACACACGGATGGCCTGAGGATAAAAGCTCCTCTTGAGCCTCTCTGTCCTTGCCTGGATGGTGTGGAACCTTCTGCCTGATTGCAGAAGTTGGAGCAGTTAGTTGGCAGGATGGGACGGGTCCTTCAGTATCTGCACTTCTCTAGTCCAGCATCTCCTGGTGTAAATGTCCTGAAGGGAGGGGAGAGCAGTCCTGCAGCAGCGTTCTGCTGTACGGATCACTCTCTGAAGAGCTTTGTCACAGCTGTTCCCAAACCAGGATGTGATGTTCTGTGTGAGGATGCTCTCCACAGCACCTGCATAGAAAGTCCTGAGGATCTCTGGAGACACCCTGAACTTCCTCAGTTGTCGTAGGTGGTACAGGCGCTGCCTAGCCTTTTTGGTCTGGACCTGAATGTGGGCAGACCATGTCAGGTCTGAGGAGATGTGAACACCAAGATACTTGAAGGACTGCACCCTCTCCACTGGAGCTCCATTGATGATAATGGGCTTGTAGTCTCTGTGCTGACTCCTTCTGAAGTCCACCACCAGCTCCGTGGTCTTGCTGACGTTCAGCTGGAGGTGGTTGTCCTGGCACCATGATGCCAGATTCTTCACTTCATCCATGTAGGCCGCCTCATCGTTGTTGGAGATGGCACCCAACACCACTGTGTCGTCAGCAAACTTCACAATGGTGTTGGAGCCTTTGGTGGCCACACAGTCTGAAGTGTAGAGGGAGTAGAGCAGTGGCGAGAGGACACATCCCTGTGGTGCTCCTGTGTTGATGGTGATGCTGTTAGAGACGCATCTACCCACTCTCACCACCTGAGTTCTGCCAGTGAGGAAGTCCAACACCCACGCACACAGACGGCTGTTGAGTCCCAGATCCCTCAGCTTTGTGAACAGTCTGCTGGGCACTATTGTGTTAAACGCTGAACTGTAATCAACAAACAGCATTCTCACATAGTTACCCTGTTTCTGGGTTCAAAGTATATGACCATATAACTTTGGGGACAGTAGTTTCTAATAAAATGTTATGTAAGGTTCCCAGAAAGTTGATTCCGTTTTTCTGCACAGTTTACTGTTTTCTTTTGTTTGAGTCATCGTAGACCTACACGAGGTTTTATGAGTTTATGTGTAATGAAATGTGATATATGAATAAAATGAACATTTACTCACAATGAACCTAGTTCATGCACGATCTTGGAATGTGGGAGGAAGGCAGAAGCCTACTAATAAGAAGGTTGGTCTGCATGTCAGATATCCATGGACAAGATACTAACCCCAAGTTGCTTCCAAGGCATCCACTGGAATATAAATGTGCATGAATGTTGGATGGAAAGAGCTTAGAAAGTCATTCTTGTATGAATGGGTGAATGACTTTGAGTGGTCAGTTAAAGCGCTATATGAGAAGTGGTCCATTTACCATTTACAGAGGGAACAGTGGTGTGAGGCAACAACTAATGTGCTAATGATCATGCTGCCCATCCAGGAGCCACAATAAAACAACACGTGACTCTGGCAGCAGTGCTAACACTGTGGTTACCGATGCAGCTGCCACAAAATAACAAATATAACTCAGGTTACTGTTTCAGGATTCATTAACTTTATTAAGCACAGCATAGAAGACAGTTGAGGCACTAGTTTAAATTGCGAGGATTTTCTTTTTACACAGGATGACGGTGTGTCTGAAAGCTTCCTTTGCAGGTTTATAGGGCTAAAAAGGGCAAGCCAACTAGCTCAGAGATAGCTGTAATAAAACTGCAGTTCTCACCTCTCAAGTGGTAATTTACCAACAGAAAATATCATGTCATCCAGCACATTACACGTTTGTCTTCTGACATCCCAGATTTACAGTTAGTTACATTAACTAAAGGAAATACAATTTTCTGACTAAAATAAGTGATTAGATAATGAGATGTGAGGCTTTCAGCCTACTACCCATCCCAGTGTTTACATGTTCTTATAAGTAGTACTGTCTTTGTGTAGGTTGTCATTAATTTTACTGACTGACTGCATAAAATATCACACAGGTTCTTTTTCAAGTGATATTCAGAATTTCTTGGTTTTATCTTTTAACATAACTCAAACACCCCAAACTTTACCACATGGAAGATTGTAATCAAATGTATTGAATGCACAGAGATAAAGTATCGTCCCGATTAACCCAGCAGGAGAGCAAATAAATGAAATCTCTACAATGTATCACTTCAGGTTGAGCAAGACATTTGGAAATGATTAGAAATGTACTTTAATACAGGTGGAGCTCGTCTTACATGTCCTATATGTATTAGAGGACAGTTCATGGTGGTTCACAGACTGTCGTCCTTCTCCTCTGTGCTCTCACAGAGAAAGGCCTGCAGGACTTTCGGTTTAGCGATGTACTTGATGCTCTCTATTTCACCACCACTGTTGCTGGGCTTCTGAAAATGGATTTCCAGATGGTCCTGGAGGTCTTCCTCATCAACCATGTCCTGAATGTCATCCAGGAGGATGGTTCGCTTCGGACAGCCACAAAAGGTCTGAAATAAATCATAAAAAATTGCTTTATTGTTGCTCTGCAAACTTTTAACAACTTTTACAACAACACACACAAGTTTTATAACAACTTGTGTGTGGGGGGGTGGGGGGTGTCGTTAAGACTTATTCATGTAGGCGTGTGTGTATTTGAACACATAAGAAAGCCCTCTAACACTGTTTTTCTACAGACTTAGTAATTGCAAAAAAAATTAAAAATGCAAATACTGACACTTACATGTTATAATATAATATTTCTATAATTATATGTTTGTTACAAGTTGTGAAATAATTACATATTTTTGTAAGAGAATAATTACTTTACTATAGCCATAATAATTATGTATTATGAATGTTGTAAGTCATAATACACAATGACTATGTAACAAAAAAAGGCTTTTAAATTTAAAGAAGACTTGCAACTGCCAGTGTTAGTCCTCACTGTCATAGTTGACACACCCATAGTATCAATTTCAAAATCCTACGCCACCCTGTTCTCAAGTTATGGCATTTCAGAAAACTTGACCTCTGACCTTGACTTGATGTCTCGGTCACTGAGATTTAAACTTGGTAGCCGCACCTGTGGTGTGCGTAACACCCCATCAGCTCTCAATACAACTTAAAAATCCTCAAAAAACAAATACCAAGATAGCTTGAAGTAAAATATAACTATTTTTTTAGAAGTATTCTTGTTTCTGTTAATCTGAAGGCAACTGAATGCAAAGTTTTATACCAGTTAAGCATTATTGGTGCTAAAGTGAAATAAATATCTTTCATTAAACTTGCATGGATGCATTTACATAATTGCAAAAAGACACAGCCTCCCTAAATGTAGAGGCTTTATTGGTTAATGTTAATATTAAAATAAACAGGAAAAATTTCTCCATATGTCTGTTGGTGAAATTTTAAGAAATTAGTTTCATGACACGTTGTGGATTCTGACGACTAGGCTAAGTAAAAGAAAGGAATTATCCAGCAGCAATGGCTATTTTGTCAATTGAGTTAGTGACTTCCATTAGTAGCACGACCTTTAAAGGTATGTGGGGTTTGGTAAGTATAGTTTTCTGAGTCATAAATACATTTTATTTGATATTTTGTATTTTGAAAAATAAAAAGGTTTGAAAGCGTCAGCTTGGGAATTAAAGGTAAACTGCCAGTGTGGGGCCTCTCTGCTTGGGCCCCTGTGTGCTCCAACAGTCCAAAGGCATGCACTGGTGACTCCAAAGAGACTCCAGGTCTAAAATGTGAGCATGAATGTTGCCTGAGTCTCTGTGTTAGTCCTGCAACAGACTGGCAGCCTGTCCAGTTAAATTTTGTACAAGTGATAAATTGTGCTTTTAACTAAGTTAACAAAGTGCTTTTAGTCTCAGTGCTGTAACTTACCTGAAATCTGCGCAGCTGGTATTCGTAAATAGGTCCAACCTGCACCTTCACCTCAGTGTCCAGCTCTACGTCGTACCTTCCCCTCAGGACAAGGCTCTCAGTAACTGCACACAAATGCACATACATTTGAACATTAACATACTTAGCTTGGCTACAACTATTGTAATGATACAGAATAACTTAGAACAACTAACTAAGAATAATGTGTAATGTGGCACAATTATCTTATAGAGTTTTACCTCCAGGTTGGAGAAATGTGACACACCCAGTCCCAGTGTTCTTGTCATACTTCACTTTCTCCACCTCTCCTCCTCCTCTACTGGGCCTGGAGAAACTAATTTCCAGTCGGTCTTTCATTCTCTCTTCTGGCATGACATCGGGGACGTTGGAAACTTTCAGCTCCTTTCTGGAAACGTCAAGGTGGACCTACATCGGTGTGAACACACACTGTTTACAGGGTGTTGATCATTACAAAACAACACTCAGTGTAACATAGTCCCCCAGCAGCCTACACCTATTGCAGCATAACTAAAGGAGGATTCACGGTCACCTGATCCAGCCCTAACTATATGCCTTATCCAAAAGGAAAGTTTTAAGCCTAATCTTAAAAGTAGAGATAGTGTCCTATTCACACATATCCAAAGTGGGAGCTGAAGGCTCTGCCTCCCATTCTACTTTTAAATGTCCTAGGAACTACAAGTACACCAGCAGACTGAGAGCAAAGCGATGTACTTTGGTATATGGTAGTATGAGATAAGTTGGGGCCTGATTATTCAAGGGTTTGTGAGGATTTTAAAATTATATATATATAAATATAAAAAAATTATAAGTGGAAGAAAGCGGTCCTATATATCTGTTTGCTGACCTCATGCTTTGAGTTTATTATTTTTGTTTTATTAATTATTATATTTACTGTATAGTATGTTCTTTATGTTGTCACTTAGGTTTTCATATTCCAGCTTAATTTTCCATTTTCTGGTTCTTGATATTAGGTTGTAGTTCTAGTTGTTGTTTGTCCCAGGAGGTCATTTTTCCTGCTCTTTTGTGTTCTCCATGTCAAGTTTAGGTTCCTGTGTTCCTTGTTTAGTTACTTCCTGTTTTAATTTGTTAATTCTGACCCTGCCGCACACACACACACACACATGCACAGAAGGCCATATTTTCCATGGGAATGACTCAGGATGGATCTAGTTCTGTATTGTTAGGGTCTTAACTAAAGTCAAAAAACTTTGGCTTTAGTTAAGAAGTATTTTAGGAAAGTATTCTCTGTGTGTCATCACAGCAATAAGTAATCCTGGAGATGTGTACTGTCTCACTCCTACTCTGTGGACAGATTTAAATGACCTGACAGTGTTACAACTGTACAAACTATAGAAAGGAAACTAGAGACACGGTCAACATAAAAAATAAGGCTCTAGTTGCTTTTTCGTTTTAGTTGTGAACCATGAGGCTTCATTGTCTAACGGAAGCATAAAAAACCCGATGATACTGTTGCAGCATCTACCTCAAACTTCACAGCAGGATCCATGGTGATTCTTCTCGGCTTCACGTCCAAACTGCTGTTCTCACAGGACACAGAGCACTTGGCAATTTTCAGGATCTGGCGAGCCACTGCAGACCAAGAATATGACAAAAAGATGTGTATCATTTGCAGTTGTACTGAGAACTCCATGTTGTAAGGTCTGAGTCATGATCGGGTTCATTTTGACATGCTAAGCAGGTTGATCACAGAATAATCTGTCTAGGTGTAGTATAGACACACTATGATAGGCTGACTGTCTTCCATTGTCTCTTTATTCTTGTCTCTCAAGTGTTCGATTTTATTATAGCTGTTGTTGCAGAGATTTTTGATCTGATCTGTTTATGCTGACATGATGTACGTTAAACTAAAGAGATGAACATTCATGTGGCAGTTTCAGATACGGTCCCAATCAAACGTTTAAGACCACTTGGAAAATGGCATAAAAATCATAATTTGCATGGTTGGATCTTCACAAGGTTCCAATTAGAGCTACAACATGCCACAAGAAGCCATGGGAGTGAGACAAAACATTTTCTTGAGCATGAAATGTACTGAAAATAACGCTTAAAGTGAAACAGGCTGTTTTACAGCTAATCCAAAGTTTACGACCACACCTCCAAAAAACCCGTCTGTCTATCTTCTTTTAAATTGCTTTTTTCAGGTGATATTAAAAATAAGAAATCATAATTTCATATTTAATATCTGAAATTGAAATTCTGTTTTTTCACTTGAGCATTTAACTGTCTTGTATGTGTCTTTTTCCAAGTGACAGTGCAAACTGTCATTGTATAAATATCTTACACAGCAAAGCATGTAAAACCATGAGGACTCCTTATTTTTGGTTTTATTAGCATTAACACAAGTAAGAATGTACCATATAGAGTACTGAAGTCAAATGACGTCTACCTTTCTCCTCCTCAAAGGTGATGAGAGCCTGTCCTCCCTGCAGAAGCACAGCAGCTCTCTGGCTGATGGTAAACACTCCTCTGATTGGCTGACTGTCCTCGTCACCCTCTTCCCTTGTCTCTTTATTCTGAGAAATGAATTTCACCTCTGTGTCTGGGATCTGGGCGTAGATCTGGACAGATGGGACAATACAGAGTTATAGGCCATTATCTGTTTCAATGTGTATACAGCTGTGGTCAGGCGTTTGTGTCCACTGATCAGGAACATGAATGTCACCGTTTTATTTGGGGCCGTGAACTGTAGAGCATAGCTCTTGAAGGAATTTTAAAAACAGGAATTGGATGCACAAGTTTGAATTTAATCCACATACACTCAAAAGAATATATACGAGCCTGTACTTCTATGCAGTATCTCACAAAAGTGAGTACACCCCTCACATTTATGTAAATATTTTGTAATATAGTTTCGTGGGACAACACTGAAGATATGACACTTTGATACAATGTAACAGTCTACAGCCTGTATAACAGTGTAAATTTGCTGCCACCTCAAAATAACTCATCAACATGCAACTTGCTAAGGGACATCTGGATATGTTTGGTGATGTATTTATAAGATTACTTTTGGATTTTCCATGTGTGGAAATCCCATAATTACCATCACATTAATGCCCATGATTAGTGTACGTAAATGTGAGCAGATGGACAGATCTGAAAGTGTTCCTGGTTTTTACCTTGAATTTCTGCTCTAACTTGCGGGACTCTGTCTTCTTAGCCTCCAGTTCATCCTGACATCTCTTCAGTTTCTCCAGCAAATCTTGATTGTATCTATTCAGCTTCTGGATTTCATCCTATGGAAAAGAATAAAATGGAATATTTGGTGAGAGTTATGTACTCTCAGTTTCTCTGATTGTAGTGTAGATGTTACACAGATGACAATAAGTGTACCTGAACTGTTCTCATGCTTTGATTAAATTCATCCTGGGTCTTCTGTTGGTTTTTGACACAAGCGTTCATCTCCTGCTGTGCTTTTGACTTGGCCTCATCTTCCTCCAGCTTTTCCAGTACCAGCCTGGCTTTCACATCATCTGCTTTTTCGAATCTAGCCTTTAAGAGCAATAGGTGGTGTTCAGAGAGAATACAACTGGAGCTGTGGGCAGTCTACAAAGAGACTACAAGCTGCTCAAATAAAATTATTCTCTCACTGACAGATATTTAAACATGGCCAAATATACTCAAGTCATTCTAAATGATATAATACCACTGCTGATAAGTAAGAAAAGTACAGAACTGGAAGAGAAACAAAGCTTTACTTAGTTTTTATGTCTTTATGAGGAAAAAATGGAAGAACTGAAGCGTTTATAAATAGTTTATGATATAAATTTAAAAGAGAAATCCTAAACAATGTTGTGCACTTGACTCACTGACGAAACTCAGTATTCGTGCTGCATCCCCCTGGTGTTGTATGCCTGTATTTTAGTTGACATTAACCTTATGTACCTTCATTTATTTTCTATATAAACAGGTTCCTGAGCAATCACTAATCAAGATCTGTACTGATCACTGCAATTGTGTAGGTTTCACAAGATAATGGTTCTGCCCTTTACAAACTATGACCAATCTTTCCCCCAAACAAAAGACTAAAACAGTGTTTATTCATTTTTGGTTGTGCTCACTTCACCTGCGCCTCGTTTGCTAAAGTGTGAGCCATCAAAAGTTCAAACGCCATCAAAATAGTTTTTAGTTGAGCAAATATAGACCTACAGCTACACCCTATGGAATGTTGCCTGAGCCCATTCCGTCGCTGAAACGAGCTGCTTTACGGTTTCTCCCTGTTTACTGCAAACTGCATATTCTGTGCAACCAAATATAAGTAACCATTTAACTTTAAGCTCAAATGCGTAAATAAAATGTATCCAATGATGTCTCAATGCTAATAAATGTATATCAATGGAAATAATGACATCTATTATAATATGGGCATTTAGATAGATTCTCTCAGGCTTTTCAGTCCAGTGCGTTTATTTGTAGAACATACTTAGTTCCGGACTTGCATTCACGATGCAGGATTGCATCTCGACTTAAATAAGAGATCTGAGAACTGTAATTACTATTTAAATCACTCGGATCACTCACAGTACTCAGTAAACAAACCACCTTCTTCTATAAACGGAGGATGAAGACACTTCCGGCTGAGCAGTTGTCAGCTCTCAGCGTTTTCTCATAAATTTATTCTGACAGTCGTGAATTTATTTTACTATTGAACTAAAACGCTGCGCGACTTCACACCTGAAAATGGAAAATGTAGTTCAGCATTAGTTCCGGCCTACCTTCAATTCCTCCAACTCTCGCTTGGCCTCCTTTAGTTCACCGTCTTTATCCAGGCCTCCTTCCTTCTGCCAAGAAAGAAAGACGTCGTTAACTGTGGAGCACTTGTTTCTTCTTAGACGGGCTAAAACAAACAAACAAGCAAACAAACAAACAAACAGATGAACCGATTATTACTCACCTTATCATTTAGCGATCGACTGTCGAAGACCTCAGCCATGATCTGATTGACAGAAAAGAAACAGATATGAAAACTTCACTTAGTAGCTACGATCCAAAAATCAGCCAGCTGCTTCTTTTCTGTCGAAGTCAGAAAAAAACAAAGTGCCCCTGTTGTGCCGCAAACAGCTCCAAATCAAAAGTGAAAGTTACAGCCTGGTGTGACGAGCTTCCCGGTATGGAAGACCAACTACGACAAAAGTTCACAGTTAAACAAATAAATTAATAAAAACGACTCGTGTGTGTGAGAAGCTACTGATTCTTTAGATAAAGGACAAAACATGTTCGCCAGATAACACACAATTTTCTGGCTAAAAATTTGTATAAAAGTCTTAACCCAATTAATTATACAAACAAACAAAAGCAATGTTTTTACAAAAAAACCCAAACGATTTTACTTATTTTTTGTACATGTATTTTATTTTAAATATGTTACCAATATGTTACCTAAAGAATCCACAGACAGGGGGAACGTGGAATGAAAGAAGAGAAACATGAAAACAGAAAAGGGAAACAAGACACAAGGACACACATGCACACATAAACACAAACACACAGGGAGGGACACAGAGGTCAAAGACTATGGCGTTATTTTTGTGTCACTATTCTGAGCACACATTAAAAAAAATTGAGCACACATGAAAAGAAATTGCGAGTACAAGTGTTGCATTTTGAGGAGAAATTTATTCCTGAGCAAGGAAAATCTAAATTTGAGTGAACAAAATTCATTCCTGCATACAAAAAATGTATTTCAGTGTTTGCTATTATCCATATACACACACAATAGCAGCCCCTCTCGCTCAGTTTTTGCATTTGCTCTTGCTCAGATCTCGCAATGTGTTGCTCACGCTCTCAACATCTCTGCCCCTGCACGCTCAACTCTATCTGTACAGTGTTATATTTGTGCCACAAAACCAAAAAATCACAGACTTGGATGAAAAAATTCTCATTGGCTGTTTTAGTCACCATCAGCTCACTGGCTACTGTAGCCAAACCCAGGCAAACATCCCAGTATGCATTTCGTCCAAAGCTCAAACGAGGCATTTGCGGAGGAACGCAGAGTGGCGGTGTCTGAAATATTGCTCTTTCTGGATGACAAAATACTTTTAAGACATATTCAGGCCAGTGGCGGAGCGGGGGGGTGGCTTACTGGGCTTAAGCCCGGGTTGTTTTGTCAGAAGCCCGGGGTCTTTTGGAGTGTAATTTTTTCATAGTTAGATGCCTGGCTGACAACTGTATAAAACAAAAACTACACACAATATTCGAAGCACATAGTGCACACTGTGGGAATTTACGACTGTGCGTAAATCCCCCCTAATATTGGTATGATCCGAGCTCAGGCACTAAGCGGGGCTGTTAGAGAAACGCAGCCAGGCAGACAGAGGAGAACTGAAGTTTGACCAGGTACCAAAGCAAATCATTCGTACCGTACAAATAATGTAAATATGACCGTGTATCACGAAAGATTGATATCAAACTGATCACTTGACCCATATTACGTTACTTGCTCTTCGAGTGAATCAACAAACGGCGAAATGAAAAGCCGAACAACAACAATGCTGTTTCTTTAGAGAGTCTCAGCTTACATGTGTGTTTATTTCATATTTTCAGTTGTTTCCCTCCACGGCTAAATAAATCGGTTTCAGTAATGCACTGATATACAAGAATGGACATAAGGAGCTTCTTTCAAAGAAAAAAACTCTGGTAGTATTTTATATATTATGCTTTGTATGTTGTTCAGTATATTTCTATGCAAAACAAGAGGAACTTCAATACACAGCAGTATATTCACAGTTGAAACCAGATATTTACATACACTTTATGGAAAACACAAGAACATTTTTTTACTGTACAACATCAATTTAGAGTAAACTTGTTTTGTTCTGGATAAATAAATATTGAAATATCTTTTGAATTAGTTAAATGTCAGAAGAAAGAGACAGAGCTTCTATTTTTTATCACTTTCATCAAATTTAGGAGTACATATACACTAAGTTTATTGTTAATTAATAAGAAAACTCCAGACGATTCCATTCTGAGCTGAAGAAGCTTCTGATAGGTTAGTAGAGTCCGTGTGAGTAAATTGGTGGCACAGCTGTGGATGCATATAAGGCAAAACACAGAGCCTGTTTCTGTGACATGGGAACATCAAGAGATGTCAACCAAAACACCAGGAAAAGAATTGTGGAGCTCCATAAGTGTGGCTCAATTCTGAATACAATTTGGTGCCATTTGCAATTAAGAAATACAAACAATATCTCTCTTTACTCTTAAAGTTAACAAATATGTTTTTTATATTTAGCAATCTAAAAAAAAATAAACATTTAGTCTGATTTGATGTTAAAAAAGTGTTTGTGTTTTCTGAAGAGTTTGTAAATATCTGGTTTCAACTGTATATTTGATGATTGTCAGCACAAAGAGGGAGAGAGAGGAACAAAGAGGGAGATGGAGAATGAGGACAGAACAGAGAGGGAACAAGAGCAGGTGAGACACACATGGTAGTCAAATGGTTGTTTACCAAAACTATCACCGTATCATAGGTCCTCATGTATCTCGTACCTAGTGTTTCTTTTTAGGTTTGTTATTTTCAAATTCTATATTTATTAAGTTTTGCAGGCTTGTTTGCACAACAAGGCTAAATAATTATATAAACTTTTCTCAATCTAAATAGTGGACTTTGGTAGAATTAAAAATTAAGTGTAGTGCAGGTCTATGATGATTTTTAGTGCTACTATCATCTAGTTCTGATTCTGGTTCTGTCTTGGTTAAGTCCCCAGTAGTCCTGATTTTGAACTGTTGTAGTCCTGTTTTAATTCCAGATCAGTTCTGGGTCTGGTTGAATTGGGGTTTAGTCCTCATGTCTTGATACAGCCCTGATTTTGTTCTGCCTTGCTGCTTAATTAAAAACCTAGTTTAAGGTGTCCTGCATATGTGATATATTTTTTTTCCTATATGAAGTCATTCTTTTTTGAACAAAACTCAAAACAGAGCCAATTAATCTTTCAGTCATTTCTACACCCCCCCCCCCCCCCCCCCCCCCCAAAAAAAAAAAAAAAAAAAAAAAAAAAAATCCCACATGCATACTACCCTTTAGGGCTAAGCCCCGGGTGTTTCAAATGTCTGGCTCCGCCTCTGATTCAGGCTACAAAGCAGGCAATATAAGAATATAAGAAATTCAAAACAGACGAGACTTAAGACTACTGATGAACCTAAAACATAAACATACTACAAATTAACATCGAAACATAAGAAACTCAGAATGCTGGGTCAACATGACCCAGAACCATGACTCTCAGGTGACAGTATAATGAGGCTCATTAAGAGAAGGCCGAGGGTTTGCAGCAAAAACAAAGCAAAGGGTGGCTACTCTCAGGAGTCTAAAATATAAGACATTGTTAGAGTTATTTATCAATTTTTTGATAAATAACAACAAAATTATATTTGTATCACTGGCTGTTATGGGGAGACCCTGGAAACTGTTCAGCTGTTCAGATAGCCTTTCTTTTATTCTGCTCGTGCTTCACACATGTGCTGCTTCTGCAGCTCCGGGCTGCACTTTACAGCAAAATTTCTTCTGGTAAAGCTCACGTCTGCTTCTCTGCTGCCACACAGGAGGAACAATGTTGACGTTTTTTTTCAGAAGTAAATATGTTACAGAAGTAACAACAAATAAGAAGAAGTCAATAAGCTCATCTGTTACTGCTCAGAGTGGCACAGTCTAAAGAAGTCAGTTCCCTGGATGGTGATGTGTAAGCAGCTACTTTGTAACACACATTGAAAGTTACTGTGAAAGCAATGGAAGGAAAACTGAAAAGATAGCAAGTCAAATGCAGCAGTTCAGTTCAGCTTTAGTGGTGTCTTTACACACTACAGGTGAGTAAGTCGTGGTCAAAGTCAAAGACAGCTCAGTTCATTTCATGAAAATCGCAGTATTACTATCATAATCAGTGGAGCTTGCCTCAAAACCCTCATTCTGAAGACTGAGAGAAAACTTTTAGGACAGAGTTTTGGCACTGTGCTCCCAACTTTGAGACATCTACACAAAGTGCTGACTACACACTTTTTCTTATTACACTTATTATTCCAGGTGGCGTACCTGCTGCTTTAGGCAGTGCCAGTTTTCCATGGAACAGAGTCATCTGTGCTGAGTTAATGTTTTTGATACTACTGCTTCGATTTTTATAGGTGCATGTGTAAAAGAAACAATACCCCACCTTTCATTATTATTTTTGCTGTGGATTGTGAAGACCAATATAGACAATCCAATCACTTAAACACTGGAATCAAAAGTGTAATTAAATAAATATTAGATTGATATATAAATATCTTATTTAAAGATTACTGTCATATAGATGAGCGAGAAAAATAGACTGGTGGGTGAGCTCCATTAACTCATATCAGCAGTCTTAATAAAACTGCCTCTGCTTTCAAGGACAAAATAGAACAGGAGGAGTCTGTTGCTTTCAACAGAAAATCTTATTTGCAGCAGTAAGTGACTTCATCCTCATGATAACCTGTTACTCACATACTGTGCTGCCATAAGTAAAATATTTATACTGTAAAAATAAAATCTAGAAAAAACCCACACATGAAATGACAGATTTTTCTTTTCCCTTTTTTATTCACTTCAAACATCTCATACACAACAGGAGGCTGCAAACATCATGCCAGTGTTACAAGATACAGCAATAGAAATTTAAGGGAAGTTCCTTCATGGTTCAGAGGTTGCACAGCAGAGTTTAAAGATAATGTGTGAAATGGACTCTTAAGATTGGTCAGAATTGGCCAATGAAAACATGATAAATGTTAACTTTTTACAAAGAAGGAAAACACATTTCATTTAAATGAATATTTTTAAAATTAATTAATAAAAGCAAATGTTATACCAGCTTCTAACTTTACTTGACAGTGTGGAGAACAAACCTGATAACTCCCAGAAAACTTAAAAATCAACCAAACACATCCGGTCTTTGATGGCTGTGAGCAAAAACGAGGCCGGCCGAGGCCCTAAACAGCTGGAAGCCTGTGTGGTTATTACAGTAACCCCAGCAGTCTACTCTCTGTATGATTTAATTTATACACTGAGTTACTGTGAGCAACACAAATGTTAACAGAGGGAGAATTTTGTTGAAGCGCAGTTTATTACGATCATAACCTGCTGTCTTTAACAGTCTCAGTATTGCTCTTTCTTTGTTTGTGTGGGAGTTTCTCCAAAACATGTGCTCATTGCCATTATTGACAGTCTGGTATTATAAGTAGTTCTGCTTGGAATTGTGCAGGGCTTGTCTGCGTCAGTGTTTCACAGAACAGCATTATCAATATGTGGCGTTAATCAAATTGGCCAGCAGATGTCACTGTGGACATGTGGTTTTCCATTATTTTGAAGCCTTGACCGACTCTAATGCTTCGAACGTTACATTTTGTTTTTGTTTTTTGTTTGTTTGTTTTTAGGAACTTTATTGAACAAACAATGAGTATACAATCTATCTATCTATATATACATATATATATATATATATATATATATATATATATATGTATATATATATAAGAACAACAACAATCAGCCGAGACTGCAAGACCAGACTGACCAACCTGTGCACTGCCTGGATTGATTACAAGAAGGCCTGTGACTCAATGCCCCACACCTGGACCCTAAGAGCCTTCATCAGGAACTCAATGGGTATGTGGCGTACAACACTAGAGGCCAACTTCAAGCCCATAGCACAAGATCACCATCAAGTGTGGGATCTACCAAGCAGATGCTCTGTCCCCACTGCTGTTCTGCATAGGCCTGAACCCCCTCAGTGACATCATTGACAAGACTGGCTACGGATACCGACTATGGAATGGAACAGTTGTCAGCCACCTCCTGTACATGGATGACATCAAGCTGTATGCCAAGAGTGAACGAGACATCGATTCACTGATCCACACCACCAGGATATACAGCAATGACATCGGAATGTCATTCAGACTGGAGAAGTTTAGTCGGATGGTAACAAAGAGAGGGAAGGTAGTCAGAACTGAGGGGATCAAACTACCAGAAGGCAACATTGCAGACATAGAGGACAGCTACAAGTACCTGTGGATCCCACAGGCAAATGGGAACCATGAAGAGGTCGCTAGAAAAGCTGCAACCACCAAGTACCTGCAGAGGGTCAGGCAAGTCCTGAAGAGTGTTACGGATTCAAAATATTGGAGATGGATACAAGAGGAAAAACCACAATAACAACACTGGTCCAGCCGGGTTGAGTCAAACGATGATTTTAATGAACACGCGTGGGAGATGGACACTGTACACAGACAGCATCAGATCTCAAAATGGTGGAGCATTGATCAAACTCTTATAGCCTCTAGTGGCCCCACCTAATCATAAAAGCCTAAACATTCACATCCTTTCTCTCACACGGCGCCTAAGCTACGACCTTGGCTCCCTGTTTATCTGCTCCTGCTGAGATGGGGCAGAAAACCTCTCCAGTATGTTCTGTTCTCTTCTAATCAGACAAATAAGGCGATGACTTTCTGCGAACACTATTTCTTATAACTCAGCAGTATAATGCATCATAAAACAATATCATTCATTCACAATAAATCAGCAGTCTAATGTAATGCAACTCAGCTTAACAAATGCAATAGTTATCACCTTCTTCTAATTCAGGAGAATAATGCAAACTAAAATTACATAATAATTCACCATCTTTAATTAGGGGTCTAACATGGTATAAGGTAATATTATAATCCCACAGTCCCCCTGTTGAGCTCTTTAAAATAAAGAGATCACCTACACCCTGTAATCCAGTGTGGCCGGGTTCATTTCTTCTTACGCCTGAGGCCCTTTGTCCCCCTGTTGGGCGAACCATATGTGAGATGACCTCTGTGTTTGCACAGTCCAGGTGCAAGAAAAACTATTATCACAACAACAATAGTAGGCACAGATGACACTCCCATCACTCCCCAGTTCTCCCACAGCTTTATTTTGGTGCTACCTTATACCCTTCAAATGTACTCAGACTAGAACCTCTGTCCAAGGAGCTTTTAGCCTTTATTTTATTGCTGCAGCTACCAGTGTCTTCCAGTCGGGTGATCCTCTGCTCTTCTTTCTTCAACCTCAGGGGTTAGACCACCCTTCAGTCGTTGCACAGATCAGGGGATTATTCTTCCCCGATTTCAAACAACGATCTGTGTATCCTCGGGTCACAGCTGTGTCCCCCAGAGAAAGGAACAGGAACGTGTCCCCCTTTTTACCAAGAGCCTCTCGAACCTCGTTGGTCTGGTGTTCCTGGATTTCCGCCAACCCCTTCATGGTTATTGCTGTGTTTATGGGATCCATCCTTTTGAGGGGACTAATCGGAGCCCAAACGCCATGACACTTGAACCCAGTTGGTGTCTTGGCAGTCACTGTGTCTGTCCCTGCTGCCAAGGATCCTCGCATATCTGTGACCTCGTCTGGTGTCTGTTCCTTTCTCTGTAAGAGACAGAAAACCAAAACACCTCTCTGCCTAGCCTTGATAATCTAATGTTGTTATCCATTGTTCCTCTAGTGATTCAAAATTGGTTTAGCACATCATGTTCAGGACTTCCTGACCAGTAACTTATTCTAATCATAATTTATGTGTGTGTAAGCGTGTTTGCATTCAGCCCTCTGCACTCAAGGCATTTCCTACACTTTATCAGTCCGGACATCACGCCGAACGAAGCTTATGACCTTCAAAAGACCGAGTGCCAACTCATTATAAGCACATTTGCAAGGTGTGTATGAAAATTATTAAAACCACTCATTCTAACAAAAGACATCAAAAACAAATTAGCCATTTTTAATTCTAACATTTGCCCCCCGTTTTCACAAAAATCATGTGTTTCCTTCCACCTACCATCCCACGGTTTCCTCTCCAGTGTGGTACTCAGCTTCTCGTGAACACGGGCATTTTATCTTCTAAACGCTATTCAGTTCATTTTAATGATTAACGCTTAAACATGGAAATAATGATTTATGCTTCCCACTGGTTCTCTAAAGAAGTCTGGAAACCTTTTGGGTCACTATTAGCTTAAGTTTTACCGTACCTAAGTTATTAAAAACACAAATGAAGTCATAAAAATGTTCATATAACCCTTGTTTGATGTTAAAACTCAACTTCCCCCCCTTTTGACACATTCCTATGTGTCAATTCAACGGAGCTAGAAAATTGAAAGAAAAGGTTAGTGACCTCATATCTCAGAAAGTATCACTTTCTCTTATCCAGTGTCGTTGCTCCAGTCCTGTCATCCTGTGCCAGGGAATGAAATCAATTTAATTGTCATGTTAGATCTTGTTCAACTCCTGGCTCCGCCCAGAGCCTGCGTCCGCAGAACTACCTAAAAACAAAACCTGTATTAATATGAACTTCACATATAAAAACGGTGTTTTATTTTTTATTTCCCCCTGTTTTTCCCTCACTGACCACAGCAGGGGAATCTATGTCTTGATTCAGCCATGAATCCAGCTCACCTGATTCATCACTGAGCCCCACCGTCACTGGCATCTGACAGGGTGGCGCTGCATATTCTTTCTTTAATGTCACTGTATTCAATCTGTTAATTACAGTTCTTTAACATCAAGTAGACTGAGTCTATAACAAGTCAATACAGCTGTAAATGTGGCCAATTATCAATCTATTACCAATCCATAACAAAAGATAGCTTTTATTTTATGCATGCTTTTAGTCAACCACTCACCCAGAGGATCTTCAATCCCAGAAAATTCCTTCTCCTCATTTAATAAGTCTGTCCTCCTTCCATGCCCTGGTAACTGGTTCATCCAGAGCTGTATCATCTTGAAATATACATACAACAAGCCAAACCACACCTTGGTCACACCAACCCTTTTCCACCCTCAAGATGTCCAACGCCATCTTAGTCTGGACTGTCAAAGGTGACTTTATCGCTGACTGTTCCGACAATCCATTTTATAACATTTCCTGGTCAGATTAGCCAATCTCTGCACACTGGAATAAACATAATCAACATGGTCAACATTTTTCCTGCGTGTTATTTCACCATCTTATCGATTCCAACTCTCCATCCGCATGTGGTTTGGCACATTATATTTATCTAGAACTCCACTCTGTCTCTAAATGTTTGAAGAATTTTTCATGTTTGGGGTCAAATTTTAAGAATTTGACCATACGTGAAATTAATGGTGTTATCACCCCCATGGGGGCTTACCTTTCCCACTTCTGATGATATTCCTCCCTATTCGTTGCAAGTACCCCCTTTCGGTGGCGAGAAACTGTTGGTGTGGTCAAGTGGGTGCTGTAAAAACAAAAGCTCAGGACAGAACAGCTATCAGTCATGTGCTTCATGCAAAATTAGCATATATTGAATTTCATATTGATCCTCTGAGTGTAATGGTACATTTTATTTTGAATTTCTCAAAGCTAAACACAATAATTTTTCTTTCTTTATTTTGCTCTTGTTCTTGTGCAGCACCACATCCTATCACATGCCGCTGTAGGTTCTATTCTACTTTTAAATTGCTGACTATTTCAAGAAAGCACCTAAATGACGTGGACCAGTATTTGTTATTACATATCTCTATTTTGAATGTGACAAGTCTACCATTTCCCTGTTGTCCATAGACATTAATAGAGTTTTTTTGGCTTTTTTTCCTCTATAAAAGTTAATTGACTTTTTACAGTGGCCTGCTATGGTTAATAATAACATGTTCAGTCATGAGTGAAATCAAACCTTTTCTTCACTTTAGCATTTTACATCCCCAACAATGTAATGTGATACATTAATTGAAACACAGCTAATAAAACACAATTTTCTTATTGCAAACATCAGTGACTCAAAATTAGCAACCAAAGGGTTAATTCAGCAGTTCACACTCATGTGAAGCTACAGTCTCCCCCTTTAGTCTCTGTCATCCTTCTGCTCCTGCAAAAACAAAACAAAACAAAGTATCCACCCATCTGTTGCAGGCTGGGTGAATTATTGCTCAACATTTACTAATCCTAAAGTCGGCACCGTTTTTGTCTCAGTATCAAGTCAGCTAAAACTTTTAGTCGTCAGTCCATCACAGTCCAGTCACATGCATACATCCACACACATTCATACCAGAAATTGCTGATAATGGAGTCTCACGCGCAACCTATTCGAGTATCCATCACCAGCAAGGTGACGTCATCATTTTAAAGGAAAACAGTTCCTTGTTTTTTTTGGACTGGATTGACTCGCTGCAATCCTTTTAGGCTCAGGACTTCTCATGTGATCAATGTCCCATATAAGTGAATTTCTCCCAAGCCCATTATAATCATGGAGAAAAATACTTTGCGACTGTTTTCAGTAAGAATATTTTATAGCGCTTTAAAGTTCAATCTCTCAGGCCTGGATTAAAGAGCTGATTTGTTAAATCAGGAACTCACAAAATACCAAAATATCACCACCGGTGGATCACACCTCTCAGATGTTCTTATTTCAGTGCACTGTAACAAAAGCAAACACGAACGTAACCAATAAAATACTAATAAAGTAACAAATACTGGGGCCCGTTGCAAACATGTCCAAGCATAAAACCATCTTTCTCTCTCTTAGAGGAAGAAAACAATCCAAACCTCACTGATAAAATCAACCTAGTGTTAAGCAAAACCCAAAAATCAACCAAGACTTCACCAGAAAGTTTTTCTCCCTCCCGGGAAAATATTGTGTAGGGATACGGTACCGTAACTCCTTTTTGCCCTGAAAAAACATGTTGGATTTACTTGATTCAATAGTGGACACTGGTTGCACACAAATGTTTTGCTCCGACAGAAACTTAAACAACTGAGTTAAATCAACACAACCTTTTCATATTCAGTAAACCTGCATTTTGTGTTCATAAAACACAATTGAAACATGTTCAGATGGAGTAAGTTGAGCTCCTGGAATATTTTAATCCTTCACAATTCTGTCAGTTTATTTCAACACTATTCAATAACTTTTATCCAACTACTACTTGGTCACTTAAATACTACATGTTGCCTTCATATTACATACGGTTCAACAAAGTCTAGATCCTGGTTACCATAAAAATTGAATGGGTCTACAACAACTACCATCCTCCTATCTTTATCCTGGTTGCAGCAGGGCTGGGAAATAACCCTGAAGTGATAGGTTACCAGGCAGGGTACACCCTGGACAGCTGACCAGTCTATCACATAGAAACAAACAACCATTTACACTTACATTCACGGGTAATTTAGAATCATCAATTAACCTAGCTCTAATAACTGCATGACTTTTTCTCTCGCACTGGAAACCAGAATACCCAGAGAGAAACCACCGCAAACTAGCCAGACTGTGGATTTGCACCCAGGACCTTCTTACTGTCAAGCAACAGCACCAACCAGCATGCCAACAATGTAGGAAATACAGGAAAGCTATGATTTCCTGTATTTGATGCAGAATTCTTTTGTTCTTGCCCTTGACAGGTTAATCCACAATAAATAGCAATAGCATGCATGTGGTGTGTGTGTCGTTGTCTGCCTCTTATAACTCCAGTGATTTTCCTGTAGTTTGAAATCTTATGCGGTCTTGTGAATTCCGTGAGTTGAGCAACTCACCACTCTTACTAGATTGTATCGTGTCATTTCAATGAGAACAAATTGAGTTGTTGAATTTCGTACAGATCTTTAAAGCCTGAGGCAATTGTGTTAAATACACGCGAGATGCTTACGTAAATCCAAGAGCTGGCCCTTTTTTTCCTTTTTTTTTTTTCAGTGTGTTCCTCCTTCAATTAAATCTCAATCACAAAAATGTGGCGCTCCAAAGTAAAACTCACACCGTTAATTCATCATTTTCACTCTGTTCCTTATCAGGCTGTGTGAAGCACAGTAAACAATTCAGTCGAGGCCTTGAGCCATAAACAGACATCACGCACAGACAGACCTTGTCCCTTAAATCTACACAAACGCCCTCTGGGTGACATGAAACGCATTTAACCAATAAACAATCAATGGCTTCTTGTTGTTGTAACAGATTCTGTATTTGGCAGGCCCTGTTGTAATGTGAATGGCGTTAGTCAACACCACTGGCCCTGGTGAAATGTGCATGATATCGGTCAGCACCACAGGCCCAGGTGTAATGTGGATGGCATCAACGAGCAGCAGAGGCCCTAGTGGGGTGAAGATGGCCTCACAGGAAGCACTGTCCCTGGTGTAATGTGGATGGTAGAAGCCGGCATCACAGGCCCTGGTGTAATGTGAATGTCCTCAGCCAGTAGCACAGCCCCTTGTGTATTGTGGATCGCATCAGCCAGCAACACAGGCCCTGGTGTAATGTGGATGGCATCAGCCAGTATCACAGATACAGACGTGAGTTTACCGACCAAAAAACCCCCCAGGACTACATTCTGTCTTTACCTTAACCTCCTAAGACCCGAACTCTTCCACGGCAGCATTTTTAATTTCTCTTTGATATTTGGTCACATTGGGGCCCGATGTAAAAACAAAGAATTGCCAGATTTTTTTTTTTACCTTATTTTTGTTTTTAAGAAAAATAAGAGCCACATATGAGGATATTCGTTTAAAATTTCGATAGCACGGTAGCAGTATAATGTCCTCGTAAGTGGATATCAGGCCCTTGTAGACCAAAATTGAGTATTTTGGTCTAAATAACCCAAAATGTGATGTCCACATATGTGGACGCCAGGTCCTAGGAGGTTAAGGGAGTTATTTACAGTCAAAGGCTTGGATTTAAACACTACCCTTTTTTGCCCTAGCATTAATTAACATGCTATCCACGATATACTTTGCACCTCCTGTTTAGTTTCAATATTATAGGGCTTCGCGGTTTGATTTGATTTATTCAATTGTGCTACTTTTGAGAATACGACACAATCTGCTTGGTAGAGAAGCTCCCTAAGATTATTAAATTCCTCTTTTAGTAATTCAGTTGTCATAAAGCCCTTCTCAGTTTGTCAAGGGACAGTTCTAACCAACCTGCATAG
Organism: Perissodus microlepis; assembly: GCF_051167445.1. Lineage (NCBI taxonomy): Eukaryota > Metazoa > Chordata > Actinopteri > Cichliformes > Cichlidae > Perissodus > Perissodus microlepis. The sequence continues at coordinate 31,926,883 of NC_140476.1, read as the reverse complement.
AGGTGTGTTCAGGTAGCTAAGTCCCAGAATGACTGCTCTCCTCATATTACATTGACTTGTTATGCTGCTGCTGCTGGTGACGGGTCCTGTTTATGACTGTTCGACTGGTCACTGAGTCACGGACCATAAACTTTATGTTTTCTTTCTGGGGCTCATAGCCCACCTGAGGGTGACTAGTGTTCTTGGTCACCCCAGACATATTTGTTTAAATGTTTATCGGCTGTTATTTTTATTTACTTCCATACTCCCCTATTTTACTTACAGCCAGCCTTCCAAATATTGTCCACTCGGTATTGAACTCCTGGTTTTAATAATAAGTTACCCCACTGTTATATGTCTGATACATACTGCATGATGGCGAATAAGTACCAAAGGGCCCTTACCTTAATGACCTGGAACGTAAAGGGCCTTAATTATCCAATTAAAAAGAAGAAGATCATGACATTTATCAAATTAAAAAAAGTTGACATTGTCTTTCTTCAAGAGACTCACTTGTCTCCCCAAGAGTCAGAAATACTTTGCCGTGATTGGGTGGGTCAGGTATTTTTTCCGTGTGGCAGCAGTCAGAGTAGGGGTGTAACAATTTTAATTCATAAGCAGCTACAGTTTAAATGCATCCGGATGGTTAAGGACGAAGATGAGCGGACATTCAATCAATCTTTATTTATAACTTTTCATACAAAAATGTAGCACAAAGTGCTTTACATGGTTAAAAGCAGCCCACCCCGCCCTCCAACTCACTCCCCACACTCTCATTAACATAAACGATCATGGATACATACCCCCCCCCCCCGGACGCACACACACTTAAAGAGTAAAATTGGGCTGGGCACACATGAGCCAGGTGAGGAAACACTTACACAGGGAGCCGTCTGCACTGGGAGCCGGTCACAGACCGCAGCCACCAGGCTGGGCACACAGCAGGAGGGAGGCAAAGAAGTCCCCCCCCCACATTGCTACTCTTGGCTGAGATTCAAGGCCATAGGATGATTTTAAGCAACATCTATGCACCAAACATTGACGACCCCCCCCTTTTTTGGAAACTTGGAATGCAAAATTAGTGATATTGGCGACTACCCAATCCTGATAGTGTCATGGTTCTGGGTCGGTTCGACCCAGCATTTTGAGTTCCTTATGTTTTGGTTTATTTTTGAATGATGGATTGTTCTTTATGTTTCTCTGGTGCTTTGATTTTTATTATTATGAATCTGTGTTTCTGTATTAGGATTAATGTTCGGGTTGTATTTCGTTGTTATTGCAGGTTTAGTTCAATGTCTTGTCTGTCTCACTCTGTCGAGTCCGTGTCCTAGTAAAGTGTGTCTTGTTTCCTGCTTTACTTTGGAGGTTCATGTTCCTGTCTTATGTCTGTGTGTCTAGCTTTGCTCCCCGTGTCTCGTTAAGTGTAATTTCTCCCGGCTGTGTCCCACCTGTTCCTCGTTCCCTCTTATTCCTGCCTCAGTATTTATAGTGCGTGTCCTCCAGTGTTCAGCGTCGCGTCGTTAACGTCTTCTGCCCTCACTCCCTCTGTGTGTTCTGTTTGCCAGCCTGCCAACCTGTCTAGTTATTCGGTACTCCCAGTTTAGTTAGTGTTTTTCTGTTCTGCTTCATCCCAGCAATAAAGCTGTGTATTTTGAGTTTCTTCCGCCTCCTTGAGTCCTGCATTTTGGGTCCTCTCTTCCTGCCTACCTACACGCAGGCATGACAGAACGACGCGACCACAAAATTGATCCAGCGGACTCAGTGAGGAGGCGCCGCTCGGCTTTTGATGGGACCCGGCTGGTTCTTGGGGGTCCTCCGTGTAGCCGGTCGCCTTCATTTGCCACTAACCCCTCTACTCACTCTTCCGTTTCCTCCCCACTGTCGACGCCTGCAACCCGGACCCGAGGAAAGCGCCCGAGGCGGCACCGGGAGGAATACTATGAACCTGCGAGCAGCTCACACCAGCACAGGCGTTTTATAAGATGCTGGGGATTATCATTGTTCCCCCCAGTGTATCCAACATTTCCTTTTTTTTTTTTTTTTTTTTTTTTTTTCCTTTTTTGTGTCCCGTTTGGATCTTTAGCCATCAGAATTGTTGTCTTAAGGCCAAGAAAGATGCCAAGCGGATTTATTTTACCAAGTGGATCATCACGGCCTTGCCATATTGGTCCATTTGATTGACCTTTATTATAGTTATGTATTTATTTTATTTTCGGTTGCTACAAACGGGACAGACGTGACTGGGGGATAGGACAGGGAGAAAGAATGAAAGAAAGAGAGGGAGAGAAAGAAAACCAAAGGGGAGAAGAGACGGTGAGAAGGGGGGGAAGAAAGGAAAAAACAAACAAACAAACAAACAAAACGCCTGGATCACCTGTATGGAGAAAAAAAACAGAAGAGAAAGCAAACAACAAAGAGCAACATAATAAAAACAGCACCATCACAATAAACTAGCTAGCAGTAGATAACAGTAGATACTAAATAATAAATGATATTGTGCAGCACGCAAGATAGACAGCGCACAATGTGCTTTGAGGCAGCAGCCAAGAAAGGTGTAGTCCGCGTCTGTGAACACCCGTGTGTACACCTGTGTGCACACCTGTGTGGATCAGCATGCTTGTATTCCAAAGGTTTCTCCATGTAACGATCTGCTAGGGAGTGTGGGGAGCCATAGCCCCGTCCACCAGGGTATGAAGCAGGTATGGAGGAGATCCAGGCCCCAGATATCCAGAGGCCCCAGAGTACAAGGACCCGAGGAGGACCACCAAAGGGGGGGGGAACCGTGCCACCCTCCTGGGAAGAGCTGAATAGAGCCCCAAACGAGAGGTCACCCCGCAGCTACGGAGCAGAGGCCAGAGGGGGTTGCAGTGGCGTGCCCGCGGGCTCCGCCGGCAGCCAGCTGTGCCAGAGAGGACCGAGCTTCAGGCCCAGAGGCCAGAGGCCTGAGGGCATCCCACCCCCCGGAAGGAGCCCAGCCGGGCCACAGGCGCCCGGCCCCGCCAATCGGCCACCAGGAGTGAGCCGGTACATGCATGAGCGCCCAGCCCCAGATGACAAGGACCACCAACACACCAACGTCTAAGGGCATCAGCCACCGGCAGGGAGTGTGGTGAGGGGAGATAGGCCTCCGTACTTTAGAGGGCCTGAGATGTACCCAGAGAGGTTGAGTCTAAGACCCAACCTGACATATAGACACAGACAAACAGGCACACGCGGACACAGACGTGCATTCCCACCCCCATATGCACAACCAAATACTCGGCACTCACCCAACGTGTAGACAGACACAAATAGACACTGCACAGACAGTCGCACTCCCCAAACATACTCTATATCCCAGGTCCACGTACCCCCGCCCCCAGAGGGGCAAGCCGCACCTAGACCCAGGAGATGTAACCCTTCTCTCTGGGGTGGAGGCAAGCGGACCACCTCCTTATCTGCAGTAGCAGGGAGGCCCCGCATCCCAGACCCCAGTCTGACGGCCAGCACCTCCTCCCAGCCCCCCAGCCCTGACGGCTAACAGAACCGGGGTGAGTGAAGACCTCAAACCTCCCTACGCCCGCTCATATGTAATGTTGTTGTGTGCTGTTCTAAAGTGCATTTAAAACTCAGGAGAGCATGGTACTAGCTTCCTCTCAGAGAGCAGCACGGCTCCTCCCGAAAACCCTCAGTGTCTAAATGCATTTAAAATTGAGGGTAGGGCACCAGCGCCAGAGGTGGGTTGGAGTACAACGACCATCCTCTGGATGCTGTAAAACGTGCCCATCCCCACGGCCCTATATGTATGTGTTATGTGAGAGTGTGAGTAATGTGGATGTCTAGGTTGCAGAATAAAATTGAGGCACAGGCGGCCAGAAGGGGACAGAGGGGGAGTGCCTCCCCTGCACCCTGGTGACATACCTGCACCCCAAGCCCTGCGTGTGTGGGTGGGTGTGGTAGAGCGGGAATAGGGAGGCAGCTGAGGATGGGGAGGGAAGAAAGGGAGGGGCAAGCGGCCCGCACCCACCCGCCCACTGCTCCGGCGACACAACAGCCAGGACCCAAGCCCCCAAGGCCCGGCCAGCACCCCAGACTGGGGGGCGGAGCACCCCCAGACCCCCAAGCATCCACGCCCGTCCCGGACCCTCCCAGGGGCAGCCAGGCTACCAGGCCAGTAACCAACGTCCGCCAGCACAGACCCTCCCCCATCTCCGCTGTACGCAGCCACAAGGAAAACACCATCCAAGAGCCCCAGAGCTTCTAACCAGGTCATGGCCACAGCCCCCAGGTTAGGCCCTCCAGGGAAACGTCCCTAGGGACTCCCCAGACGCCCTAAGGCCGTCCCTACCCCCACATAAACCACAATATGGCAAACCATGACCCCCCACCCCCACTAGGTGATGAAGCCGATCAAAGGAGCCCAAAGGGATTGATCAAATGTGATGGCAGAGGTTGTATCAAGACTAATGTGATCTATTAGATGGTTTTTATATTGGTTAGAATTAAGATTATTTTTATTTTTCCAGTTAATGAGGACCATTTTCTTGGCAATGCATAGGGCCGTAAAAACAACGTGGGCTGTGTTTATTTCTGCAGTGACCTCATCCAAGTTGCCCAGCAAGCATACTAAAGGGGAGGCTGGAATGTTACATTTCAGACACTTTGATAAGTCTTCACATATCTCACGCCAAAATTTCTGAACTGGTGGACAGAACCAAAGAGCGTGGATGTAATTGTCCGGTGTATTTGCTGTGCAGTGTGAGCAGTTGTTGGAAGGCGTATAGCCCATCTTGAACATCCTATGACCAGTATAGTGCACTCTGTGTAATATTTTGTATTGTATTAATTGCAAACTGGGATTTCTGATCCATTGAAAGGTTTTTAAGCATATCTGAGACCAAAGGTTTGGGTCTAAGTTGATTGATAAATCTGCTTCCCATTTTGCAATAGGAAGGGATATTGATTCATCTATTTTAGAAAGTGTTCTGTATATTTTAGACAATAATTTGGGGGGTTTTAGACTAAGAAATTGTACCACACTTGGTGGTGTTTGTAATTCAGCTTCACTGGGATTAAATTTCTTTTTTACTATGGATTTAATTTGTTGATATTCCAAAAATCGTTTCTTGTTGATCCCATATTGTATAACTAGTCTGTCAAACGAAATAAAGTCTGTTCCTTCCAATATATGTTCCAAGTATTTAATTCCTTTGCAACTCCAATCTGAAAAGTTTATCATATTATTGTTTTGTAATATGTCCGGGTTGTTCCAGATAGGTGTACGTTTGCATGGGATTAATGAAGACTCTGTCATTTTTAGAAACTCCCACCATGCTGTCAGAGAAGAGCTAATATTGATGCTTTTAAAGCATTCATGTCGTTTGATGTTTGAGCTGATAAATGGTAGGTCTGAAATTTCTAGGTTATTACATAGTGCCTGTTCTACATCTATCCAAGGTTCATCTAAGAAGGTGTGTTTAAACCATCTACAGATGAACTGAAGCCTGTTGGCCAAAAAATAGTGATTAAAGTTAGGCAGATCTAATCCTCCTTTATCCTTGGTCCTTTGTAGTGTTTTTAAGCTGATACGTGGGGGTTTATCTTTCCAAAGGAATTTAGAAATGTACGAGTCTAGAGATCTGAACCAATCTTGTGATGGCTTATTTGGGATCATTGAAAATAAATAGTTTATTTTTAGCAAGATCATCATTTTTATAGCGGCGACCCTTCCCATGAGTGATATGGGTAAAGATTTCCATCTAGCCAGGTCGCCTTCTACTGTCTTTAAAAGTGGGATGTGGTTTAATTTAGTTAATTCTGAAAGTTTAGGAGAGACATTAATACCTAAATATTTTATATTTCCACATTGCAGTGGGGAAGGAGAAGAATTATGGAAGGAGCAATTAATCGGAAGAACTGTTGATTTCGACCAGTTAATTGAATAATCTGAGACACTTGAGAAGGAATTTATCAATGCAATTACCCCAGAGATATTGGTTTGTGAGTTTTGGAGAAAAAGTAACACATCATCTGCATAAAGGCTGATTTTATGTTCTATATTCTTACATTTTATGCCCTTAATTGTTGTAGCCTGTCTAATTGCTGCTGCTAATGGCTCAATAAAAATTGCAAACAGTGAAGGGGAGAGTGGGCATCCCTGTCTGGTGCCCCTCAGAAGAGAGAAGCGGGAGGATGTTTGGTCATTTGTTCTGACACAAGCTGTTGGGGAGTTATATAATATTTTTAACCAGTTTATGAAACAGGGTCCAAAACCAAATTTATGTAAAGTTGCAAATAGAAATTTCCAGTTAACTCTGTCAAATGCTTTTTCTGCATCTAAAGAAAATATTATGGTTTCAGTGTTTTTACTGCATGAGTAGTCTATTAAATTAAGTAATCTACGTGTATTTGTTGATGAGTGCCTACCTTTTATAAAACCAGTTTGGTCAGGATGAATTAAAAGGGGGGTTATTTTCTCTAATCTCTTTGAGCTTTGCAGATTATTTTAAGGTCTACATTAATAAGGGATATTGGACGATAGCTTGAGGGATATACAGGGTCTTTGCCTGGTTTTTGTAAGAGACTGATATTTGCAGAGTTCATATTTGGTGGTAGTCTACCATTTTCTTTGATTTCCTGCAACATCCTGTGAAAAACTGGTGCCAGAATTGTCCAGAATTCTTTGTAAAAATCTGTTGGAAAACCATCTGGACCTGGAGCCTTATTACTGGGCATACTTATCAGAGCTTCCTGGAGTTCACCTGGCGTCAGTGGCGAATCCAGTGCCATTGCTTGGGTGTCTAATAATTTTGGAAGAGTTATGTTGTCGAGAAATTGATCAATTTCGTTTTTAGATGGGTTTATTTGTGGTGTATATAAAGTTTCATAGAAATCCCTAAAAATGTTATTTATTTTTTTAGGATCATATATTGTATTCCCAGATAAATCTTTAACAGCACATATAGTTGTTTTTTCTTTATTGATTTTTAACTGGTTAGCAAGAAATTGTCCGGATTTGTTACCGTGTTCATAATTTTGCAGGCGAAGTCTTTGTACTAAGAATTTAGTCTTTTTATTAATAATTTCATTTAATTCTAGTTTTGTCTTGCGTATTTTGTTTAATATTTCTTGATCTTGGTGTGACACATAGGCTTTTTCTAAGGATTTGATGTTTTTCTCTAGTTCCTGAATTTTTTTGTTTTCTTCTTTCTTCTTATGTGATGAGAAAGAGATTATTTTACCTCTCATCACGGCTTTCCCTGCTTCCCATAGAACAGAAGCTGATGTTCCAGGAATGTCATTAAAGCCTAAATATAGAGTCCATTCTTTTTTAAAGTATTTGATAAACTCTTCGTCTTTGAGCAGTGATGTATAAATCTCCAGTTTTTTCTTGGTGTAGTATTATTCATCTGTATTAGTGTTAAAGATACAGGAGCATGATCGCTGACAGCTATAGGATGAATCTCAGTGTCTGTAATGTTACTCAGCAGTGAGCTGCTGACCAGAAAATAATCCAGACGAGAGTAGGAGTGATGGACATGTGAGAAGAAAGTATATTCCTTACTATTGGGGTGAAGGGAGCGCCATGCATCGCAAAGACCAAAGTCGCTCATATACTGTTTGATTATATTTGTGGACTGCCAGTTACGCTGAGTTCCTGCTGTATTGAGCCTATCCATTTCTTCATTTAGTCCCAGGTTGAGGTCTCCCCCCAGAACAATTGTGCAGTCTAGGTGTTCGGAGAGTGTAATAAAAAAACCGTGGAAGAATGAGGGGTCATCAACATTTGGACCATATATACTTACAATACCTAGCTTTTGGTTAAGTATAGATAGTTTGACGATTAGGAATCTGCCCTCTGGATCTATAACTGTATCGAGTACTGTGAAATTAATATTTTTATGTATTAGAATTGCTACTCCTCTTTGTCTAGAATTATAACAGGCTGAGAACACATTAGGAAACTCAGGTGTTTTAAGTTTATTCAAACCTGTGACAGGCATGTGGGTTTCTTGTAATAAAACAACGTCTGCCTGTAATTTTTTAAGTTGGTTAAGTATTTTTAACCTTTTTTCCCTAGAGCCAGCTCCATGCACATTCCATGTAACAAATCTTAGCATGCCCATAGTTGTGTGTTTGTGGCTAATGATGTACGCTGTGTGTCTCGCTTAGACGGGTGAGGAAAATGGAAACACATCATTTTTTTTTTTTTTTTTTTTGGTAAATAAAGAGAAGAAAATGCGCGGCAAGAAGCTCCATAGGTCTGACTATGTGTGTGCATAATAACTAATATGAGCAAATGTGTGCATGTGTCCTATATCTGTGTGCGCTGTGCGGCTGTTGTAAATGTGTTGCCTTTAAACGCATGTGTGTGCGTGATCGTGCAGAGTAAGCATGTAGAAATAGACAGTGTCGTTTGTGAATGGATAGGGAAACAGGTGATCGACATAGTGATAGAAAAGAGAAGCAAATAAACCAAAGAGCAAGGTGCGCGACAAGAGAGAGAGAGGAAAAAAGAAATAAAAACAGAAACATTCCAATTAAAGCATTGGCGGAGAGTGACGGTGACGTTATACTAAATTAGCAAACTGAAATTACATAGTTAAGCAAAAGTTAATACAAGAGAGTGTGAGTGAAGAGAATAGTGTAGCGGATTCTTATCTGGTGTGCGGTCAATACAGCCATGGAGTGGTGCCAGGGTCGCGGTAGAGTTGTCCGTCCACGTAGAGCCGGTCCACGGCGATGACAGCCCAGGAGCCTTTCTGGATAAAACTACGTCGGACTGGGAAGAGGACCCTGCGTCGTTCCAGGATCTCTCTGGGGAACTGATCGTTCACGCTGAAATCCGTTCCTTTCAGCTCTCTGCCGCGACTCTTCACCTGCTCCTTCTGCTTGAAGTGGCCGAATTTGGCTACAATAGGACGTGGTCTCCCACTTCCTGTCTTCGGAGCCCCTATGCGATGCACTCTATCGAACCCTATGTTTTTCACCGTGTCCTCCGGCAGCTTCAGGTGGATTTTAATGAAGCTTCTCACGGTCGTTTCCGGGTCCTCTCCGGCAGACTCTGGAATACCAGAAAACACCAGATTATCTCTCATGCTACGGGCTTGTAAATCTATAACGGTCTCTTTTATTTTTTTATTTTCTATGTTTAATTGGGTCACATTATCGGTTAGAGATTTGACCGAGTCCCGTAGCGTGGCGTTTTCCGCAGCAAGTGTTTCCACCTGCCGCTGGCTGAACTCCAGGGATTCTTTTAGAGATTTAAATTCCCGGTGTAAGATCTCCACCAGGGACAGCCTTGCATCGAAACTGGACAATCGCTTATCGATTGACTCCAGGATGTCGACGATATCTTTGCCGGCAGGCGATGTTGTACCGGGGGAGTCTGCCGGGCGATATCTTTTAGATGACGGCGTCTCAGCTTTGGCCGGGGAAGACACGCTCTGGGCCTTCTTCATTACTAAATCTTCAAAGCACCGGTTGATGTATTCTTGGAGAGCGTCTAAACTCTCCTCGTTGTCCTCCAGGGTGTTAGAGATGATAGGACAGATGTTGTTAGTTATATGACAGTTGGTTAGTTTATTTGGCAATACTGAAGTTTAAAGAAACTTTGTTAAATTCTATGCTACCATTCGCTTTTTTTTTTTTCCGCCAAATCTCCGGCGTCTGACGTCACCTACAACATGGGTCGCTTACCTTTCCCCGTCACTTCCGTCACTTACCTCTCCTCCCACTGCCACCAACAACAACAACATGTATCCAACATTTCCACACCGCAGCAGGAGCAACCGCAGCAGAGTTAGTCCACGCCACCGCAGCAGCCGGGTTTTTTCACATCACCTTCAGCCTGCCCTGCTCCCTCTTCAACGGGGAAGCGGCAGCCGCCCCGCCAGCATTCACAGCTCCAGCGGGAGCCTGGATTTCTTTCTGTACAGCCGGCTAGGGTGAGTGGCGGGGCTACTCTTTTGGCTCCTGCTGAAATAAAAACTGTTAATTCCGGGCCGGCTTGTTGTGTAAGCGGCACTGGAGATGAAAGGACTGCTTGTTATAAGGACAATTATACCGACTCATTGAGCCATACAAACTGTGTCACTCCTGCTCCTTTTGAGCCTGTCAATGAAACCAGGAAGATGGGTGTCTCTGTGCTCAATAACTCCAAAGATCCAAAGACTGTTTTTGTATCAGATGATTGTGAGCTACTAA
>NC_140476.1:31710000-31916519 GCF_051167445.1 Perissodus microlepis | reverse complement strand
TACTAACTGAAACGAAGGGTCCTGAGGGTTCTGTTAAAAATGAACTGTGTTCCCCAGCCCTCAGCTCAGTCAGCAACCCAGTTAGCTACTCAGCCACATCAGCCCAGTTAGCCGCCCAGCCTGAAGCCCAGTCGCCACCTCCACCACATTCAGCCTCACTACCCATAGCTCAGTCACTACCACAGCCAGACTTACTACAAACTCTGTTACAGTCCATGGCCCAGGCAGTAGCTCAGTTTGTAGAAGAATCATTAACTTTATCATCAGTTCAGCCTCCAGTGTCCTCATTACCTGTAGCTCAACCATCTTCTCCACCACCAGTTTCATTCTCATTTCAACCGCCACCTCAGTCTTTAGCAGCTCCGTCTCTTGTTGAGCCGCCCCCTTTTCTCACTCATGTTAAACAGGAAGACACACTCATAAAGACTGCTACTCTCTCCAGGGCCTCCCCAGAGGCTGAGCTCCAACCCTCAGCTGACTCTGGACCCCTGGAAACCAAGAAGCTGGCAAATCTCATGTTACCTGAAAGCTCTGAGACCTCTCAGCCATCATTCTCTGCTGAGAGCCTGGGAGAGTTAATCCTGCCAGAGGTCTGTGCACCTGCTGGTTCTGTTCTGTCCCTGCCAGGGGCCCCCGTGCCTGCTGATTCAGCCCTGTGTGTGCCAGGGGCCCTGGTGCCCACTGGTTCTGTGACTGTTGTCGCTGGGGGGCCTGAGGAGCCCGTCCAGCAACCTTCCTCGTCAGCTGGGGGGCCCGAGGAGCCCGTCCAGCAACCTTCCTCGTCAGCTGGGGGGCCCGAGGAGCCCGTCCAGCCACCAGCTGCTCCACCACCTGCATCATCCACGCCGCCTGCAGCAGCAGCAGCTTCATCGACGCCGCCTGCAGCAGCTTCTGCATCGGCTTCAGCTTCGCCTGGTCCAGCCTCTGCAACGGCTTCAGCGTCGCCTGCAGCAACCTGGTCAGCCTCACCTGCATGGGCTTCAGCTTCGCCTGGCCCAACCTCTGCTTCGTCTGTCCAAGCCTCTGTCTCGCCTGGTGCTGCGGGGGCCACGCCGTCTTCAGGTCCCAAACTGCCACCTCAGCGTCGCCGGCCACTTTCCGGGCCTTTTGCCATACGTCATCGCTGTCGTGGGCGGCCTCCGAATCAGCACTGTCATCGCCGTCGCCGCTGTTGCCGTCCGCACAGTCAGCCCCCAGAACTGTTTGCCCGTCGCCGCCGTTGCCGTCTGCACGGTCGGCCCCCAGAACTGTTTGCCCGTCGCCGCCGTTGCCGTCCGCACGGTCGGCCCCCTGAACTGTTTCCCTGCCGTCACCGTTGCCGTCCGCACGGTCGGCCTCCGGAACTGAACTGTTTTGGCCCCGTGCTGTCTACCTTCGGGTCGACCCCCCGAACTTTTTCGTGGACTCATGGTTTGGCCCAGTCTAGTTTTGTTTTGTATATCTGGACTTGTGCTCCTGGTGTTTTGTTTTGTTTCGCCAGCCTGCCAACCTGTCTAGTTATTCGGTACTCCCATTTTAGTTAGTGTTTTTCTGTTCTGCTTCATCCCAGCTAAAAAGCTGTGTATTTTGAGTTTCTTCCACCTCCTTGAGTCCTGCATTTTGGGTCCTCGCTTCCTGCCTACCTACACACAGCCATGACAGCTATCATGGTCAGCTTAAGAAACAATTAAATCTTGCCATGTCTCCATGTTTGCTTTTGTTCACAAGTGGTCTCTGCTGGTGTGGGCAGGCCACGAGTAATTGTTGGCACCAGTGGTGAGTATTACATCCTGTCCTCATGACTCTGCTGCAGGGCTTGTCGCAGGAACTGGTTTGCTGACAATCCACGATGGCTGGAGAAACTGCCCAAAAGGTTTACCAACCTTCTCCCTGCTTTTCTTACATACAAAAAGGCCATCTGCAAGTCTGTTATGAATGAGCTCAGGAGGACTGGCAAATCTCCAGCAGACATGGCAAACCAAATAAATGAACTCATGCACTTCAAGTATGAGCGAGCTCCCCTGGCGTACCTCCATGCCACAGAATCGGTCTGGGATTCTGAGGCAGGAGCCCATGGACAGAGGACCATTGGGAAGTTCCTGAGGAAGGAAAATAAGCCACCGGATTTCAGGTCTTAGGAAGACCCACATGCCTGGTGTGGCATCTCTGTGTCCAGCCATTACTTGACTGACTGCCTGCTCGACGAATTCCGACGTCAACATCCAGCCATATCCAAACTCCTCCAAGGCACTTTTGGGCACATCCACAGGTCTGACCACACCAGGAAGGTGGCACGAAAAGTCATGCTGGCATCTGGGGTCATGTCCAGATTTTCCATAATGAATGAAAACTGGCTGATTGTTTCATGGGTCATGGTTCAGTCTGAGACGGAAAGGTCCTTGGAGCCCATGTGCCAGGGAATGGCCAAGAGGTACAGTGATGCAGGAGTGGAAAAGGTCGGCTACATATATGTATGTATGTATGTGTGTGTATGTTTGTATGGGTGTATCGCTGATTGGTTATGTCACAGACACAAACTGAAAATGGCGATCGCTCAAAAGACATATCACACACACGCCCTGAGATACCTGATTCGTCATGTCACACACACACCCTGCGATTCATGTCTTTTGATCGGTGATCACTCATATGTCACATTAAACCCACGCCCTGCTGTCGCTAATACGTCACGTCAAACCCACGCCCAGCGATCGCCGATCGCCGATAAATTACGTCACAGAAACGCCTTGCAATCAGCGATCACTCATAAGCCATGTCACACACACATCCTGAGATCGGTGATATGTCCCGTCAAACACTTACCCTGCAATGAAACTGACCAATAAGACAAAAAAGGTTCACAAGAAAGGTTCTGCAGATGATCTGTTAGCTGTTTGACAACTACTCTTTCAAGGATGTTTGATATGAAAGGAAGGTTGGAGATTGGCCTATAATTAGCTAAGACTGCTGGGTCTAGAGATGCTTTTTAAGTGACAGTTTATCTACAGCCAGCTTGAAGGCCTGTGGATCATTAGAGAGGGTTTGATCATATTTAAGATTGAAGCATTAAATAATGGCAGGACTTCTTTGAGCAGTTTTGTAGGAATGGGGTCTAAAAGACACGTTGATGGTTTGGGGGAAGTAATTACTGATGTTAACTCAGAAAGATCAATTGGAGAAAGATCTCTAAATGAATATCAATGAATGAAAGTGGCTGTAGATAATGTTACATCTGTTACATGATTATGAGTGTTTTTTTCCTCTAATGGTTAAAATTGTATTTGTGAGGAATTTCATAAAGTCATTACTATCCATCTATCCTTTTCATGGTCGCGGGGGGTGTTGGAGCCTATCCCAGGTGTCATAAGGCAAGAGGTAGGGTACACCCTGGACAGGTCACCTGTCTGTCACAGGGCCAACACACAGGGACAGACAACCACTTGCACTCACATTCACACCTATAGGCAATTTAGATTTTTCAATTAACCTTTCCCCACAAAGTGCATGTCTTTGGACTGTGGGAGGAAGCCGGAGTACCCAGGGAGAACCCACGCAAACACTCGGAGAACATGCAAACCCTGGCCTGATGGTGGAATTGAACTCAGGCCCTTCTTGCTGCAAGACAACAATGCTAACCACCGTGCCACCGTGCTGCCCGGTCTACTTAACGTTAAAGGAATGGTTGGCTGTGCTGAAGTGCAGTGTAGTGCTGAAGAGAAACCTAGGGTTGTTCTCATTTTCTTCAGTCAGTAATGAATAGTAAGATGTTCGAGCTGTACGGTTCGCTTTCTAAATCTGTGATCCTCAATTTCCTCTCCAGCTTATGAGTTATCTGCTTTAAGCTACATGTTTGAGAGTTATACCAGGGAGTTAAGTACTTCTGTTTTGATGCTCTCTTTTTCACAGGAGCTACAGTATCCAGTGTCATATGTAGTAAGGAGGTAAAATTATAAACAAGTTAATCGACCTCTGGTGGAGTAGCGTTCAGGTAGCTGCTCTGCTCTTTGTTGGTACAAAGCATTGAAGATGATAACAGTGGGTGAATTATATTCTTAAACTCAGTTACAGCACTTTCAGAAAGACATATGAAGACATTCACTGTGATGAAATCTCCCCACTGCTGTGTAATCATTTATTGTATATTAAACTGTTATTAGAAAATGATCAGATAAGAGAGGGTTTTCAGGAAAGACTGTTAAATGTTCAGTTTGCATTAAGACTTATGGCACAAAGTGAAAAGATTTTCTCTTAGAGGTTAGCTTCGAATGTCTATTCAGTTTAAATTGATGGTGAACTGTGGCTGGGCTGTTGCATAATGGCTAAAACTGTTCTCCAGTGGTGTTAGTGTCAGTCATTATGGAAATGTACTCTTGTATAAGTTTGATTAAACCTGCAGTCAGCTGAGGTTGAAGATGTCACTCGGATGAGCGATAAAACGTTTCTCCCACTGAAAACCCTACATCCAGATGCACAGAGCCAACTTTTTGGGATTCCTTTGGTTTAGTGTAGCAGGCCATGTATGTCAGTTTAGGACACATAATATAGAAGATGTTCACACTCAGTCTCATTAACTGTTTTCAGTAATACAGATGGAGGTTTATCAGAAGAGGAGACTTGATTATTCTACACTCACACTGGCCAGGGCTCCTAAGCTTGTTAAATAACAAAGTGTAAAATTAAATTTCAATAAACTAACCATAATGCCAGCTCATATGCTCTTAACGCTGCATCTTTAACTCTTTTTATAGGATTTGCAGTCTTCTGATTCCTGATGAGTTCCGTAAGTGACAAGCTTACTGACTGTGTTTACTCTTCTGTGTATTAGGTAGTAGGTACGGGTGCAGAGGAAGGCTGTGTCCTGGCTGACTCTATTCATGAAAAATATAATCTGTGTTACAACAAGATTGAAATTGAGACTCGGCATTGTTTCCCAATCTTCCAAGCCTATATGAACTGTAGCCTCAGCTTTCTGTTCTTAGCTGACAGGAGTGATAGCAGAACAGATGTGTTATAAAATTTTGAGCAATGTCCTTGTACGATATTTAAGCTGCTTGTAAAGTGAAGAAAGTAGACACTTTAATCAGCCCACTCCTACAACCAGAAATGTGTGAAAGTCTAAATATTTATCAGAGGGGCTCACTAAAGATCAGCTGATTTCAACAGGAAGAAACTGCTTAAACTACTTCAATCTCCCACTGTGACCACTGGTGCAGGGCAGGATGAGGGTTTGAAGGTCAGTTCCTGCTATTGCAGCATCACTGAGTGTCTATCTTAAGATAAACATCATTGATTTTTGAGGTCGGTTTTGATCAAGAACATAAGTATAGCCTGCATGAAACAACCAGACCAGGAGGTTCAATCAAGAACATCTGACACATATCTACTTGACACGAAAGCAGTACACACTGAACTCAGGTAACATTTGTTATTAGAGGAGGTCAAAAAGTGTGTCAGTGAGAAATATCCATCAAAAGCATGATTTACACTAGCTGCAGCTCACAGTCAGCAACTCATCAGTTTTGTTGTTCAAACCAAACAATAATTTTTCACATCATGTTGTCCTGCAGGAACTCACCGGATCACCTCTCCAGCACTTTGATCCCAAGACAGGAATACAATATGCAGTGTTGAGGAGTACTTGGTGAGGGCTAGTTCTTTTAGGTTCAGCAGCTAACAAGATGGTGTATCGGTCAGGATACAGGAAGGAGGACAACAGGCTTCCACTTTGCTGGATTGTCACCGCCAGCTGTTTTATTGCCACCTAGATGCTCAGTGTTGCCAGCAGTTTCCAGTCATGAACTTAACACTCGGAGCATCACCGTGAAGGATGGCAACCAGGAACACAGCTTACGAGGTAAACAGAACTAACACGGAAAACAATCTCCCCCGCTCAAGTAGCATCGCGTTACGGCCAACTTCTGCCTACGTCATTTCCTACGACTCCACCCCACACAATATTGCAGAACATAGACGTAAAATCCCAGAGCCTTTTATACAGCCGCCCCCAAATGTGGTTACCCATTTGCTCCCCAAAAAAGGGCTCCCTAATCAGTTCCGGGAGGCGACTTGCTATTCTTCTCAGTATCGCTGTCTTCCGATGGCACGGCAGGTAAAACTACCAACCGAGCAACTGGTCTGGTGTAAACACGTCCATTAACGTTCACATCAGCAGATCTGACAAGTCCATCATCACTACGATGAATCTTGATCACATGGCCTATTGGCCACAAGGCTCGAGGCAGCTGCGGATCTGCAACCATAACAACTGCCCTTTCCAGAAGTTCAGGAGGAGTTGACTGCCACTTCTGCCTTGCCTGTAAGCCAGGCAGATATTCCTTGATGAATCTTGCCCAGAACTGATCAGCAAGAATCTGTGAGTGCCTCCAACGTCGCCGACTGAGGTTCTCTGTCTCTGAGTAGACCACCTGGGGTAGTGATGCATCAGGCCGCCCCATGAGGAGACTATTGGGTGTCACAGGGTCCACATCGGCTACGTTGGTGGAAACGTAGCCTAAGGGCTTTGCGTTAAGGATCAATTCTACCTCCAGCAGAACTTTACGGAGTACCTCCTCGTGAAGAGGTTGGGAACCCACACAGGTGCGCAGAGCTGTCTTCACTGAACGAATTTCCCTCTCCCATACACCTCCGAAATGTGGGGCTGCCGGGGGGTTGAACTGGAATCTGATCTTCTGACGGGCGAGCCTCCCTTGCAATGTCTCTGACATGTTGGCAAATGCTTCTCTGAGTTCTCGTTCTCCCCCTTTGAAATTGGTCCCACAGTCAGACCATAACTCTGCCAGTGTCCACGCAGTATCCAGTAAGACCTCCGCAGCTCTGCAAAGACCCGTTCGGGGCCTGGATGATGCAGATCAACATCATATTTCTGGATAAGCAGACGTGTGAAAGGGTGTGAAGGATCCAGGACAATCGGATGCAATATAGGTCCGTCAAGACCTTCTAGGCGTCGCAACCGACCCCCTACTCTGATGAGGCCCGCTGAGGTATCCAGTTCAGGTGCCAGGGTAAGCAAGCGGCTTCTGGATGAGACAGGTTTCCTTTCTGAAAGCAATCTGCACTCCTCGTGAAATGACTCCTGTTGAGCCTGCCGAAGGATGGCCTGTTCAGCATTCTGATAGTCCTCGGCACTAGATGGCGCAGTTGAGAGTCCCTGACCACAAAGCTCTTTAACAGTAACATCCAAGAGCTCCTGCCAAGTCTTGCACGCCATTCCATCCTGACAGGTAGGTGTGGAGGTGATAGAGGTTCCACAGAAGACTGTCTTCCGGAGCTCAAGTTCGTCATTACTGGGCTCGGAGCTCGGGTTCTCTGGCCATGTGTCAGGACTGTTGAGCAGAAAGGCGGGTCCATTCGACCACCGATTAGGCACTTTGAGCTCGGCCAGAGCCTTCCCTCTCGTCAGGTCATCTGCTGGATTACTCTCTGAGTCTATGTAGCGCCAGGTACAGTGTTCCGTCAACTCCTGTATCTCAGCTACCCTGGCTCCTACAAAAACCTTGTAGCGGCAGGACTGTGAGCTCAACCAGGTAAGAACAGTAGTCGAATCAGACCACAGGACTGTTCTTTCAATCGCTGAGGTGAGTTCCTTATTCAGGGTACTGGCCAGCTGCGCTGCCAGCAAAGCTCCGCAGAGCTCGAGGCGGGGAATAGAGAGAGCTCGTTTGGGGGCTACCCGGGAGCGAGCTAGGATGAAGGTGAGGTGAACTTGCCCATCCTGTTCTACAGTCCTCATATAGGACACCGCTCCATAAGCTTTCTCAGAAGCATCCCCAAAAATGTGCACCTCACGAATGGCACCCTTTAGGTTAACACTGGCAGGAACATAGGCACGTGGGAAGGTAAGGTGAGGTAAAAACTGAAGCTCCACCTCCCAGTCAGACCAAGCTTGCAGGAGGGTGGAGGGGAGATTCGAGTCGTCCCAACCATGCTTCTTATCCCATAACTGCCTGAGGAGGAGCTTGGCCCGAGTGGTGAAGGGTAACAGATAGCCCAAAGGGTCGTACTGTGAGGCTAGGACTCTATAGATGTTTCTGAGGGTTGGCATCTCATAGGACACGGGCCTGTGCTTATAACCCAAGGAGTCGGTATTCCAGTCCCAGCTGAGCCCAAGCGTGGTCTCTAGCGGGTTGGATTTGTCCTCGGCTAGCCACAGATCCAGACTCTGTGATCTAGCTTCTGGAGGCAAATGGCTCAGGACACTTGGATCATTACAAGCCCACTGACGTAGCTCGAAGCCAGCTGATTTCAGCAACTCTCTTAGCCGATCCACTAGATCTCTAGCTTCTTCCGGTGAGCCAACACTCTGTAGGCAGTTGTCTACGTAGAAACACCTCTCGATGGAGAATCTCAGGCTGTCGTCAGGTTGTGTGTGCTCCATCACATGACGCTGCAGGGCGAATGTGGCGCAGCAGGGGCTTGAAGTTGTCCCAAATGGCAGGACCTGCCACTCAAAGATTTTAGGGGGTTCATTCACCTTTAAGTCCCGCCAAAGGAACTTCAACAGGGGCCGGTCTTCAGGGAGGAGCAGTACCTGATGGAACATCCCCTTGATGTCTCCACTCACAGCTATGGGGTGTTCACGAAACCTGACCAGCACCCCCAGCAGGGAAGCTCCAAGAGTAGGGCCAGGCAACAGGAACTGGTTCAGGGACTGTCCAAGGTATTTATGGGAACAATTAAACACCAGGCGATTCTTCCCGTTATGACTGACAAGATGATGCGGTATGTACCAGTTCTCCTTGGGCAAAGTCTCATGCGTAACTTCCTTCACGGCTCCTGATTGGATCAGCTTCTGCATTTCTGCCCTGTAGGCATCAGCCCGACTGGGAACCTTTAACAGGCGCCTTTCGGTGCTTCGAAGCATGGGCATGACTGATTCCTTTGGTGCATTCAGTGGCGGCATCTGTGGGTGATGGAGTAGAGGTGTAGCATACCTGAAGACTCCATCGACCATCCTGCGAGTTGTTCTTGCCTCGAGCAGGGCCACAGCCTGCTGATCCTGTTTCGACCGAGTGACCTCTTTCTCGGATCGGTAAGGCACCACGTCCACCTGCCAGAGCCGCTCCACATGTTTGAGCAACTCGTCTGATTGGGCGGATGTATACAGGGATAGGACAGGCTGGGTCTGCCGCCCCATGAAAAGACTTGGCCCTTGAAGGGTCCAGCCAAGCCGGGTGTGGACTGCTGCTGGGCCTCCAGGTGGGCCGAGGCGGACTGGTTCTATGGGGGTGATCAGGTGTGGCTGGTCTGAACCAATGAGGAGCAGAGGCTTGGCTTCCTTCAGGGCAGGGACCGGGATCCCATGCAGGTATTTGTACTTCCTTCTCAGCTGGTCGATAGGATAGGTATGGTGAGCTAAGTTGAGACGATCAGCTGTAAACGCTCCATCAATCTTGTAGCAGGATCCAGGGTTGGTAGCAGCAGAGACACTGAAGGATACGGTATGTCCATGAAGCATCTGAATATCTTGGCGGACGGTTCGTAATGGCAGGTCCTCCGGGAGGCCTGCCAGACCAAGAGTCTTTGCAGCAGCAGGGAGCAGCATGGTCCTCTCTGAACCGTCATCAAGTATAGCATAGGTGTCTAGAGTCCGCTCTCCATGGCTCAAAAGCACAGGTACAATCTTCAGCATGACACGATTGCCAGCCCCATGGCGATCGAGGTAGAGTGAGCCCGAAGCTGAACTGGTTAGGCAGCTTTCCTCCTTTGCAGCCATGCCAGCATTGTTTCCTTCTGTCCTGGCATTTACCTCGTGAAGAGCCAGCAGATGTTTACCCTGGCAGCGGCTGCAGGGTTTCTTTAGCGTGCACTGAGCAGCTAAATGAGTTCGGGCACAGTGCCAGCATCGTTTGTTGACCTGTATCCAGTCCTTTATTTCCTCTTTGGAGAGCTTGGCTACATCATCACATTGGCTAAAATAATGTTCTGTGCTCTCACAGTAGGCACAGTAGGCTTTGCTCTTGACCTTCCCTCTAGCTCGACTCTCCTTCACTGGTGGAAAGGTGTGTTCTGATGGCCCCTTTAGGTTATGTAGGACTGTCACGGTTTGTCTGCCTGGACGGGCCTCAGCCTTTACACTGGTCCTTTCTCTGCTGCTTCTTACACCTGCTTGGCTGTCAAATCCTTGACACCAGGACTCCTGACGAAGCCATCCAGATAGGTCGTACAGAGTGTAGGTGCTCCTGGGCTGCTTAAACTGGTGTCGGCGAAAATCAGCTCTCTGTTCGGCAGGAAGCTTACTTATTAGTCGGGCAACGTGGGACCCACAGTTCAACTCCACTTCTCCTTCCAGTCCTAATGTTTGTAACAGCCCAACTAGTGACTGCACCTGAAGGGAGAACCTTTGGAAGGCTACTGTGTCACCTCGCCTTATTTCAGGACCATCCAGGACACTTGCTATCTTTCTCAAGGCGAGCTGATGAGGTTGTCCAAATTTGTCGTGGAGGGCTGCCATGGTGTCAGTATAAGACTTGGGTGAGTTCAGGTAAGCATCGGCGATAAGTCGAGCTTCATCTAGTTTGAGGTGGTCCACAAGTATCTGATACTTGAAGAGCTCAGTAGCATTAGGAGGGAGTAGGTTCTCTAAAGCCATGCGGAGCCTAGCAAACTCAGAGGGATCAGAATGAATGAACCTTGGAATGGTTGGTTTGGGCCCCCTGTACACTAGCTCAGCCGAAAGAGGAGCAGATGGGTTGCTGCAGTGCCCACTAGTTAATCCAGTGACAAGAGAGGGGGAACTGGCTGGAACAGGCTTGGTTGGGAGCAAACCTGTCTTACTTGGTGTCCAGCAGGGGGGTGGCACAGAGTGTTGTGGAGGGGCATGAAACGTGTTTCCATCCTTAACCACAGGGTCCTGATATGGGGTGCAGCGATGACTTGGCAGCGAAGGCTCACCAGCGAAATATGCTGTGCGGGGTAGAGGGTGGTACTGTACACCATCATCGGAGTATTGTTCGTCAACCTTCATTTGGGGGAATCCTGTGTGCAACTCTTCCATCGGTTCAGGCCATGGTGGTGGGTCGGGCCACACCTCCTCATCCTCCTCCTGTGGCATTGTCTCAGGGGTGGTGTATACCTCTCCTGAACTGCGCTTGGGGGGATGATTGGTGCTATGCTGTGAGGCAGTCAGCTGAGCCATATCCTTCCTCAGCAAGTGAGCCACTTCAATCAGCTCTCTGAGGTCACTCTTTGCTTCCTTCAGTTCTCTGAGGCCCTCCTGTAAAACTTGCTGTGATTGGAGTAGCTGCTGTCTTTCGGCCTGCAAGGCTCTGAATTCTGTATGAAATGTGTGTATTGAAGACCCTGGCAAATTGGAAGGTGCAAATTCAGGTGAGAGGCTCCTATTAAGGTCCACATCTTGTTCACTTCTTCCCAGTGGAGGGGGTGTATTGTAATAGGCCCCATCCCTGTCGCTGCAGAGGGGTGGCGTATGACTATACTGAGGCTGAACTCTGTCACTTCTTGTGTGAGGCTGTGGGGTATCCCACTGCAGCATTTCCCTAAAGAGGTGGCCTGTATAGTTAACATCAAAGTCCTCAAACCGGCTTGGTCGACGTGTATGGCGTTTAGGCCTTGCATCAGGACATGTCGCTCCATCTGGCTCCATCTTGATAACTCATCCGGCTCGAAGGACCAATGTTGAGGAGTACTTGGTGAGGGCTAGTTCTTTTAGGTTCAGCAGCTAACAAGATGGTGTATCGGTCAGGATACAGGAAGGAGGACAACAGGCTTCCACTTTGCTGGATTGTCACCGCCAGCTGTTTTATTGCCACCTAGATGCTCAGTGTTGCCAGCAGTTTCCAGTCATGAACTTAACACTCGGAGCATCACCGTGAAGGATGGCAACCAGGAACACAGCTTACGAGGTAAACAGAACTAACACGGAAAACAATCTCCCCCGCTCAAGTAGCATCGCGTTACAGCCAACTTCTGCCTACGTCATTTCCTACGACTCCACCCCACACAATATTGCAGAACATAGACGTAAAATCCCAGAGCCTTTTATACATGCAGAGTTAGTTTAATTGATTGGAATTCAGCTGTCATCTTCAGAGTGTTTCATTTGATAAAGTTAATAATGAGAAATCAAGTGGTCAGAGCTATCATGGTGATATTCAGGGTCAGATTCTGTGCTAGTGCAAAACCTTCTTTTGGCCTGAAAAAGCTGCTGTGGGGTTTACCACAGAGGAGCAATTGAAAGCCTGCAGATCAAATTAGCGTCAGGATGCATTTGCAAAAAATGTTTCATGTGAGCGGAAAGTTCTCTGGGTGATCCAACAGTGCGTTAGTTGATATACAAACATGCAGTGAGAACATTTCAGTAATTAGCTGTTAAGTGTCACCCAAACATGAGGAGGCCAGTGAAGGAGCCAGTGACGGTTTAACAAAAAGAATACAGTGTGAGTGCAGGTTTACATGTTTCTCTCTGGAAAAAAGAGAAGTCGATGTGTTTCTATTAGTGTGAAATCCTTTTTAGAAATTAGGCACTGTGTGAGGTCATTTAGTAAGAGTCAGTGAATCTTTCACAGTTGTAAAAAACATAAAAAGAAACAACATAAGTAACGTATGTTTTTTTCCGAGGGTGGTGGGGTAGAGGACTTCATGTGTGGGTGACTGAGAATGTCCATTTTATTAGATATGTTGTTGTAACTGTTTCAAAGTCAGTAATGCATGAATCTGCAATGATTTTTCTTCCCTAAAAGAGGACTGTGTACAGTGTCCACTTGTGTCTGTCTCCACATTGGGTGATTGTGGAGTATTTGAATATGTGTGCATGAGGGTGGGAATGCCCGTTGGTGGCTGCGTGCGCCTGTTCGACTGTGTCTGTATGTCAGGGTGGGTCTTACACTCCACCTCTCTGGGAACATCTCAGGCCCTCCAAAGTATGGAGGCCTATCTCGATTCACTACACTCCTTGCCGTTGGCTGATGCCCTCAGGCGTCGGTGTGTTGGTGGTTCTGGTGCCCGGGGCTGGGCGCTCAGGTATGTACCGGCTCACTCCCAGTGACTGCTTGGCGGGGCCTGGCACCCGTGGCTCCGTCAGGCCACTTCCGGGGGGTGGGGGGCTCTCAGTCCTCTGGCCTCTGGGCCTGTGGCTCAGGTCACTCTGGCGCAGCTGTCTGCCGGCAGAGCCCACGGCCACATCACGGGCCCCCTGTGGCTTCTGCTCCGTGGTTGCTGGGTGACCTCTAATCTGGGGCTCTCCTCAGCGCTTCACAGGAGGGTGGCATGGCTGCAACTCCGATGGTCCTCCTTGGGCTCTCACATTCTGGGAGCCTCTGGGTGTCTGGGGCCTGGATCTCCTCCATGCCTGCTACATGCACTGGGGGACAGACTATGGCTCCCTGTTAAATCCAGAATTGAATTCAAAATCCTGCTCCTCACATACAAGGTCTTAAATAATCAGGCCCCATCTTATCTTAATGACCTTGTAGTACCATATCACCCTATTAGAGCACTTCGCTCTCGCTCTGCAGGCCTACTTGTTGTTCCTAGAGTATTTAAAAGTAGAATGGGAGGCAGAGCCTTCAGTTTTCAGGCCCCTCTTCTGTGGAACCAGCTTCCAGTTTGGATTCAGGAGACAGACACTATCTCTACTTTTAAGATTAGGCTTCAAACTTTCCTTTTTGCTAAAGCACATAGTTAGGGCTGGACCAGGTGACCCTGAATTCTCCCTTAGTTATACTGCAATAGGCGTAGGCTGGTGGCGGATTCCCATGATACACTGAGTATTTCTTCTTCAGTCACCTTTCTAACTCACTATGTGTTTATACACCTCTCTGCATTGAATCATTACTTATCATCAATCTCTGGCTCTCCTCCACAGCTTATCTTTTGTCCTGTCTTCCTCTGCTCATCCCAACAGGTTGTGGCAGATGGCTGTCCCTTCCTCAGCCTGGTGCTACTGGAGGATTCTTTCTTTTAAAATGGAGTTTTTCCTTCCCACTGTTGCCAAAGCGCATGCTCATTAGAAATCATATGATTATTGGGTTTTTTCTGTATTTTTCTCTCATCCACATCAAAAGGAGCAGGTTAAAGTGGTTCTGGCATCTGACAAAGATTCCTCCTGGGTGTCTCCCAGGTGAGGTGTACTGGCCGAGCTCCCACCAGGAGGAGGCCCTGAATCAGACCCAAGACATGATGGAGTTCCCCTAGATAAGCTGGAGGAGGTGGATGTGGAAAAGGAGGTCTGGAGTTCTCTGCTTGGGCTGCTGCCCCCACAACCCGGCCACAGATAAGTGAAATATGTAGATCAAATATAACTTGGTGTTCTAAAGAATATTGTTGTTTCCTTGCAGGACACCAGGAGAGATGAGCCCTCCATCACAGATGGTGTGGTCACCTGCAGGTTCAAGGTCATTGCATCTCCAGCCCACATCTACTGCCACTGTACTTAAGGGAAGTTGGGACAATGTTAAAGACTTTCTTCAGACAATTGCATTTGGATGAGCTAAATTCATGACAGGCACTCAAGCAGTAATGCCTCGACTGACAAACGAACAAACCAAGCTTCTGTGTTGTTCGACTGCACTTGTGGATGAACAATAAAAACATTTTATATTTATTATATTAGTAATGTAACTTGCAATAAAAAGTTATGGGAAGCTTAAACTTAGTTTCAGAATAATTAAATCTGAGACTTTGTTTTATTGAAAAGTTATTAAAGTTTTAAAGTGTGTGACAAATAAAATAATAAATTATTAAGTAACACCAGCTACAATATTGGAAATATGTGTGTTGTTCAGCAGAACAGTGTCCAGTATGTTGGCTGAAATGCTTTAAATTTGAAAATAAAAGTTGGGCTGATTTTAACGCATTACGAGGAGTGTTTTAATTATTATTTTTTAAATAAGCAGTGTTTATATTACGTGTTGAATTAGAAATAAGTTCAAGGATAATAAAAGGTAATGAGATTTAATTGCATTCAACTTATGTGCAGCAAAACTAAAAATAAGTTACGGAAGTGTTCAAATAATATGTGTGCTTTTAAAAATGCTCGTCTATTTAAAGACTACACAATCTGTGTTAATTATAATTATACCACAATCCCTTGCCTGTTGTGTTAAATATACATAAACAGTATGCGTTATCAGATGAAAGTACAAAACTCTCAAGAACCCACCTCCTAAATTTCAGGTGGCATTTTTAAAACATGCCATGACACAGCTGCTATAATCATACAGTGAGGTCAAATGTCAATTATCGGTATAGGTTCTTGCTATAGGGCTTTGGAGTTGACGTCACGCCGCAGTGCATTGTGGGATCGCGGCGCCATGTCAGTAGGCCAGGAAGCAGAACAAGCGCACAGTGTTGGAGTGTTGGAATCGGGACTGCCAGAACCATGCTCAAAATCAGCGCAAAAGACAAAGGGCTGTATCGCGACCGATTGCGCCCAGACGCCAAGAGACGGTACTTTGAAAAAATTGCGTGCATCGGTAATGTGGACCCGTATGAAATAAGGAAGTGTAGTGGAAACCCAGACGACCACTGTGACCTCGTTGTGTGGACACAGAAAGACCTTGCTGTGATACGCATCTTCCCTGATGTGGATTTCTGGGAACCGCGTTTAAACCAGGCACAAGACTTCTTTCTTAAAGTGTGCCTTCCTGAACTTGTTGGGAAATACTTCTCCAAACAACGTGCTGCTCTAAATAGCCTGTAATGTTTCATTTTGTGGTTCAAGATTAATGCCAGCTGTGTGTTGCCATGTAAATAGTTTGCATTTCATTTTTATGTACTTGCTAAGTACATGTGAACAGATCAAGAATAAAAAAACAAACAAATATACTATTCTTTTCTGTTTTATTGAAACCACTTCACACAAAGTACAATTATTTACAATGAACTACACATGCAACACAACAGCTTTATGAATACTCAACAAGAGCAGGTTTCATTTTGCACTGGTTTGACAACCACACTGGGGCATTCACCAAAACACAGCAAACCTTAACAATCTTATCAAGCAGTGTTGTGTCTTCACCCTCACATGATATGAGTAATCGGATTGGCATTGTAGTGTGTAGCATTTTGAACTTGTTGCGCAAACTACCTATTACTCGCTCAACATGAATTCTAAGGTGGGCAATTGCTCTCGTTTGTTCAAAGTCCCTTGCATCAAGTTGACAGTAGCCTTTTGTGAAAGCTGGAATCTTGACCTCCGCACACATCATTCCTACAGCATCTCTGATGTCAAAGCCTCTGTCAGCCAATACTACGTCCCCTGGTAACAGCTTTTGAAGAATGCCACATTTCTCTGTGATGTGTTTATCTGATGCACGCCCCCCCTCTCAGACGCATTAGTGTGAGTAAGAGCATTTGGAAACCTGTCAGTTTCTTCGATATTGGCAGGAAATCTTTGACAGTGTTGAAGAGGGACATTAAGACAGCATAACAATGTAGTCCAGTGTAATATCTTACTTTTTCAGTATCATCCTTTAAGAAATGTTCATTCAGCTCTGTCTTTTGCAACTGTGATTGAAGCAGTCTGTTCTCCTCCAACAGCCGGTTTATTTCTGCTCTGCCCTGTTCATTGCACACACAATCCTTCGTCTGCCCTTTAGCTTCCGAGACGCTGTCTGTCCGATCACCACTGTCCACATTTGCAGCTGGTACCTCAACCTCCACTTGTCCAACACAACTGCTGTCCACTGCCTCCATGACATTGTGATTTTGTTGTTGGTCTTCTGTCAGATCTTCATCGATCACTTCTGCACGGGGCACACCTTCAGACTCTGCAGCTGCATAACGAAAGCCTGTAAGATAAAACTAGACATAAGGTAAATGTACACCAATATTCTATGACAGGTGTGTGATTCATCTGGAAGTTATGTGCGGATTAGTGTACAGTGATAGCAATTTAGTATGTTTTTAGAGGGGGGGGGTTGTTTACCTCCGATGGGTGCTCTTTTTCGCTTCCGTTGCGTAGGCCTTGAGTGCCGGTCCGAGTCTGATACAGGTATGTCGTCGTGCCCCATGTGCAGTGTTGGTGCCCAGTCTGGATTTGTTACATCCATTTCATATGCTGGTTTGCCTGCAATAATGCCAAATCATA
This sequence comes from Perissodus microlepis, assembly GCF_051167445.1. Classification (NCBI taxonomy): domain Eukaryota; kingdom Metazoa; phylum Chordata; class Actinopteri; order Cichliformes; family Cichlidae; genus Perissodus; species Perissodus microlepis. The sequence goes on along the minus strand of NC_140476.1, from coordinate 31,899,469 downwards.
AGCTACTCAGTCGACATGACGTGGTTCTGCAGCATCACACATTAGCATGTTTTATCTCATTATCTATGACCTCAGCACATTGAAAATAACACTAAAAGCCTTTCAAGAGTGATATGAATTAATTTAGAACTCACCGGAAAGAAAATGCCGCGAGCAAACCAAAAAAAGCTGGGGATTGCAGAGAACTCGATATCCGCTAGTCTCACCGCTGCAATCCAAGCCTGACGTCTTTGTTTAGTAATATCGGATACATGGGATCCCTCACGTTGCCTCCAGGATGGAAAACGATTAAAAGAGAGCCCATTATCCAGCTTCTTGCCTTCACGATCGTGTGATCTAACGTTGCAACCGACAACACAACACGTACGATCCATAGCTGAAATGGTATCGTTTGTCTGGCCTACTGTCATGGCGGAAGGGGGCGTGGCCCATCTCCCGTGACATCACGCTCCAAAGCCCTATATATGTTATAACATAAACACAGCACAGTTGTAAGAATAATAGTTTCTAGGTCCTAAGGCTTTTTGTCAGTTTAATAGTGAGCTTTACGAGACTCATTTTCGTGCCAAAGGCTCGCACAGGCCTAAGTTCCCTTATGACAACTAGAGCTGGAAACAAGACCTCAAGCAATCCTAAGGCTAATTAGCACGGCTAGCATTTTAAAAAACATTTGTTAAATGTTGTCATTGCTAGCATATACCTGTATTACAGCATGGTAAGTAGCGAGAACGCTAAGTTTTTGTTACCTTTGAAAAGAAGAATGTGAAGCTGTAATATTAGCATGAGCTATGCTAATGTTATTCACTCAAACAAACATCTCAGGTACTGACTTACTGCTTTCTAATATCTGTGTTTATTTCTGGATATACCTACATGGTTATTAGACATCCCACATAAAGGGTGACAAAGGCAGTAACTATAAATGACCATAACTTTACTGTAAATTACACTGATGGGCTCAGTTCATATAGTTCTATCACGTGCACATGCATGTTAGCAACCGTAACCACGCAGGCTGTTGGTATATGAATGCTGCACAAGGTTCCAGCCGTTCCTTTACACTTGCTCTTGGACTTGTCTTGACCTGCTCCAAGCTCAGGTTGTGGAAAGATAACATTTGGAGAATATTTCTACAGAAAGCGGATTTTACTACAAAGCGACAACAACTACTGCATCTTTGGATCTTTTGTACTTGTGTTTCATCATAACAGCAAAGCTTGAAGATCGTGGACCCCGACTCGTCGACAGACACCTGGTACATTTCAAAATTTCTTCAATTATTTCAAGAGTCACTAGATGACTATAATAATTTTACAGGTTCCAGTGTGAATATCACGTTTTAATGTGATCAAAATAAGTGTGTTCCAAGACTTTTCCTGGCAAATTGCTTTTATGCTTTAAATTTTCCAGGAGAGGTGTAGAATTTATTACGACTGGTGTATGAATGTGAAAAAAGGTTTTACTTTGATTTGAAGCCCTCAAATTTGACACTTTTTTCCAATGAAATGGTTAAAATTAGCTTAAAATTCGTAAAATGCCCCCCTCCCCCAAATATACATATGTATATGTGTTTATCGGTTTCTATGGTAACAGTATCTCCTCACAATGGTAGAACATATAGGAGTAAACACACCAGATCCCCTGTAGGTCCTGACATCATTTTCTTCTCTGGATCAAAGGCTTCATTTAAATAAACTATAACTTTTTCCCAGCTACATATGTGATGATAAAAAAAAAAAATATATATATAAAAAAGAATATTGAAAACATCAATCATAGTCAAAAATAATCATGAAGTCAAACTGTTACAAAAATGTGTTTTATTTTTAAAATTGTGCTTGGAGTTCTACTGCCTTTTTTGTATTAGCAATATTTAGGACATGGAATTGGTACATGGGGAGATTAAATGTTGCTTTATATTTTACATCGTTAATGAAAGAATAAAAAAAAGTACGGGAATGAGCTGCGAAGTTATTTATGAATTTACTGTAGTATGCTATTCATGTCCAGTTCTTTACACATCAGTACCTATTATCCATTACCTACTCCAACGTAGTGTTTGCATAAAGGTTTAAAAAGAACAAATAAACAAAACGAATGTGTACAAAATACAATACTGTTACCTTAAAAGTGTAGTGTGCACAGAGTGAGCTGCCTTGGCAGAGATTTGGATGCTTCACTTAATGATTGTGGACATAGTTGAATTCTTGTTTTCTTCTCACATGAACAAGTAAAGTGTCATTCAGTCTGATATGAATGTAGCCTGTAGCTTTAGCACTGGGTGTTTACTACATTCCTACTGTTATTTTAAACTTTGTTTCCTTACAGGCTGTCTTGACTACATTGTTGAACGTCCCAAGAACGAGACCTTTCTGAAGTCATCAGGATCCTTGATGACAGTCTCCTGAGCGCCATCTCTTCTGATGAAGCGTGGGACACTGATACCGAGTGTGTCAGTAAAGGTGAGTACATCGCCCTCTCATCCTCCCCCTCTTCTCATGAAGAACTGGATGCTGATGCGTGTCAGTGACGTGGAAGGTGAGTACCCCCTCCCCACCTCGCTTTCTCGCACTGAGGTCTGCTTATTGTAAATATCTTGTACTTGTTTTTGCACATTTTAATGTCAAAGTTGGCCTTTTTGCTTTTTCAGTGTTGGAAAGACTCTTTCTTGCACTGAGGTCTGCTTATTGTAAATATCTTGTACTTGTTTTTGCACATTTTAATGTCAAAGTTGGCCTTTTTGCTTTTTCAGTGTTGGAAAGACTCTTTCTTGCACTGAGGTCTGCTTATTGTAAATATCTTGTACTTGTTTTTGCACATTTTAATGTCAAAGTTGGCCTCTGTGCTTTTTCAGTGTTGGAAAGAGTCTTTCTTGCACTGAGGTCTGCTTATTGTAAATATCTTGTACTTGTTTTAATGTCAAAGTTGGCCTTTGTGCTTTTTCAGTGTTGGAAAGACTCTTTCTTGCACTGAGGTCTGCTTATTGTAAATATCTTGTACTTGTTTTGCACATTTTAATGTCAAAGTTGGTCTTTGTGCTTTTCAGTGTTGGAAAGAGTCTTTCTTACACTGAGGTCTGCTTATTGTAAATATCTTGTACTTGTTTGAACACCTTTTAATGTCAAAGTTGGCCTTTGTGCTTTTCAGTGTTGGAAAGACTCTTTCTTGCACTGAGGTCTGCTTATTGTAAATATCTTGTACTTGTTTGAACACCTTTTAATGTCAAAGTTGGCCTTTGTGCTTTTTCAGTGTTGGAAAGACTCTTTCTTGCACTGAGGTCTGCTTATTGTAAATATCTTGTACTTGTTTTTGCACATTTTAATGTCAAAGTTGGCCTTTGTGCTTTTCAGTGTTGGAAAGACTCTTTCTTGCACTGAGGTCTGCTTATTGTAAATATCTTGTACTTGTTTGAACACATTTTAATGTCAAAGTTGGCCTTTGTGCTTTTTCAGTGTTGGAAAGACTCTTTCTTGCACTGAGGTCTGCTTATTGTAAATATCTTGTACTTGTTTGAACACATTTTAATGTCAAAGTTGGCCTCTGTGCTTTTCAGTGGTGGAAAGACTCTTTCATGCACTGAGGTCTGCTTATTGTAAATATCTTGTACTTGTTTGAACACATTTTAATGTCAAAGTTGGCCTCTGTGCTTTTCAGTGGTGGAAAGACTCTTTCATGCACTGAGGTCTGCTTATTGTAAATATCTTGTACTTGTTTGAACACATTTTAATGTCAAAGTTGGCCTTTGTGCTTTTCAGTGTTGGAAAGACTCTTTCTTGCACTGAGGTCTGCTTATTGTAAATATCTTGTACTTGTTTGAACACATTTTAATGTCAAAGTTGGCCTCTGTGCTTTTCAGTGTTGGAAAGAGTCTTTCTTGTACTGAGGTCTGCTTATTGTAAATATCTTGTACTTGTTTTTGCACATTTTAATGTCAAAGTTGGCCTCTGTGCTTTTTCAGTGTTGGAAAGACTCTTTCTTGCACTGAGGTCTGCTTATTGTAAATATCTTGTACTTGTTTTTGCACATTTTAATGTCAAAGTTGGTCTTTGTGCTTTTCAGTGGTGGAAAGACTCTTTCTTGCACTGAGGTCTGCTTATTGTAAATATCTTTTACTTGTTTGAACACATTTTAATGTCAAAGTTGGTCTTTGTGCTTTTTCAGTGGTGGAAAGACTCTTTCATGCACTGAGGTCTGCTTATTGTAAATATCTTGTACTTGTTTTTGCACATTTTAATGTCAAAGTTGGTCTTTGTGCTTTTCAGTGTTGGAAAGAGTCTTTCTTGCACTGAGGTCTGCTTATTGTAAATATCTTGTACTTGTTTTGCACATTTTAATGTCAAAGTTGGCCTTTGTGCTTTTTCAGTGTTGGAAAGACTCTTTCTTGCACTGAGGTCTGCTTATTGTAAATATCTTGTACTTGTTTTAATGTCAAAGTTGGCTTTTGTGCTTTTTCAGTGTTGGAAAGAGTCTTTCTTGCACTGAGGTCTGCTTATTGTAAATATCTTGTACTTGTTTTTACACCTTTTAATGTCAAAGTTGGCCTTTGTGCTTTTCAGTGTTGGAAAGACTCTTTCTTGCACTGAGGTCTGCTTATTGTAAATATCTTGTACTTGTTTGTGCACATTTTAATGTCAAAGTTGGCCTTTGTGCTTTTCAGTGTTGGAAAGAGTCTTTCTTGCACTGAGGTCTGCTTATTGTAAATATCTTTTACTTGTTTTTACACCTTTTAATGTCAAAGTTGGTCTTTGTGCTTTTCAGTGTTGGAAAGACTCTTTCTTGCACTGAGGTCTGCTTATTGTAAATATCTTGTACTTGTTTTTACACCTTTTAATGTCAAAGTTGGCCTTTGTGCTTTTCAGTGTTGGAAAGACTCTTTCTTGCACTGAGGTCTGCTTATTGTAAATATCTTGTACTTGTTTTTACACCTTTTAATGTCAAAGTTGGCCTCTGTGCTTTTTCAGTGTTGGAAAGACTCTTTCTTGCACTGAGGTCTGCTTATCGTAAATATCTTGTACTTGTTTTTACACCTTTTAATGTCAAAGTTGGCCTCTGTGCTTTTTCAGTGTTGGAAAGACTCTTTCTTGCACTGAGGTCTGCTTATTGTAAATATCTTGTACTTGTTTTTGCACATTTTAATGTCAAAGTTGGCCTTTGTGCTTTTAAGTGTTGGAAAGACTCTTTCTTGCACTGAGGTCTGCTTATTGTAAATATCTTGTACTTGTTTTTGCACATTTTAATGTCAAAGTTGGCCTTTGTGCTTTTTCATTGTTGGAAAGACTCTTTCTTGCACTGAGGTCTGCTTATTGTAAATATCTTGTACTTGTTTTTACACCTTTTAATGTCAAAGTTGGCCTCTGTGCTTTTTCAGTGTTGGAAAGACTCTTTCTTGCACTGAGGTCTGCTTATTGTAAATATCTTGTACTTGTTTTTGCACATTTTAATGTCAAAGTTGGCCTTTGTGCTTTTAAGTGTTGGAAAGACTCTTTCTTGCACTGAGGTCTGCTTATTGTAAATATCTTGTACTTGTTTTTGCACATTTTAATGTCAAAGTTGGCCTTTGTGCTTTTTCATTGTTGGAAAGAGTCTTTCTTGCACTGAGGTCTGCTTATTGTAAATATCTTGTACTTGTTTTTGCACATTTTAATGTCAAAGTTGGCCTTTGTGCTTTTTCATTGTTGGAAAGAGTCTTTCTTGCACTGAGGGCTGCTTATTGTAAATATCTTGTACTTGTTTGAACACCTTTTAATGTCAAAGTTGGCCTTTGTGCTTTTCAGTGTTGGAAAGACTCTTTCTTGCACTGAGGTCTGCTTATTGTAAATATCTTGTACTTGTTTTGCACATTTTAATGTCAAAGTTGGTCTTTGTGCTTTTCAGTGTTGGAAAGAGTCTTTCTTGCACTGAGGTCTGCTTATTGTAAATATCTTGTACTTGTTTTAATGTCAAAGTTGGCCTTTGTGCTTTTTCAGTGTTGGAAAGAGTCTTTCTTGCACTGATGTCTGCTTATTGTAAATATCTTGTACTTGTTTTAATGTCAAAGTTGGCCTTTGTGCTTTTTCAGTGTTGGAAAGAGTCTTTCTTGCACTGAGGTCTGCTTATTGTAAATATCTTGTACTTGTTTTAATGTCAAAGTTGGCCTTTGTGCTTTTTCAGTGTTGGAAAGAGTCTTTCTTGCACTGAGGTCTGCTTATTGTAAATATCTTGTACTTATTTTTGCACATTTTAATGTCAAAGTTGGTCTTTGTGCTTTTTCAGTGTTGGAATGAGTGTTTCTTGCACTGATGTCTGCTTATTGTAAATATCTTGTACTTGTTTTAATGTCAAAGTTGGCCTTTGTGCTTTTTCAGTGTTGGAAAGAGTCTTTCTTGCACTGAGGTCTGCTTATTGTAAATATCTTGTACTTGTTTTAATGTCAAAGTTGGCCTTTGTGCTTTTTCAGTGTTGGAAAGACTCTTTCTTGCACTGAGGTCTGCTTATTGTAAATATCTTGTACTTGTTTGAACACCTTTTAATGTCAAAGTTGGCCTTTTTGCTTTTTCAGTGTTGGTAAGACTCTTTCTTGCACTGAGGTCTGCTTATTGTAAATATCTTGTACTTGTTTTAATGTCAAAGTTGGCCTTTGTGCTTTTCAGTGTTGGAAAGACTCTTTCTTGCACTGAGGTCTGCTTATTGTAAATATCTTGTACTTGTTTTTACACCTTTTAATGTCAAAGTTGGCCTTTGTGCTTTTTCAGTGTTGGAAAGACTCTTTCTTGCACTGAGGTCTGCTTATTGTAAATATCTTGTACTTGTTTTGCACATTTTAATGTCAAAGTTGGTCTTTGTGCTTTTCAGTGTTGGAAAGACTCTTTCTTGCACTGAGGTCTGCTTATTGTAAATATCTTGTACTTGTTTTGCACATTTTAATGTCAAAGTTGGTCTTTGTGCTTTTCAGTGTTGGAAAGAGTCTTTCTTGCACTGAGGTCTGCTTATTGTAAATATCTTGTACTTGTTTTGCACATTTTAATGTCAAAGTTGGTCTTTGTGCTTTTCAGTGTTGGAAAGAGCCTTTCTTGCACTGAGGTCTGCTTATTGTAAATATCTTGTACTTGTTTTAATGTCAAAGTTGGCCTTTGTGCTTTTTCAGTGTTGGAAAGATTCTTTCTTGCACTGAGGTCTGCTTATTGTAAATATCTTGTACTTATTTTTGCACATTTTAATGTCAAAGTTGGCCTTTGTGCTTTTTCAGTGTTGGAATGAGTGTTTCTTGCACTGATGTCTGCTTATTGTAAATATCTTGTACTTGTTTGAACACCTTTTAATGTCAAAGTTGGCCTTTGTGCTTTTCAGTGTTGGAAAGACTCTTTCTTGCACTGAGGTCTGCTTATTGTAAATATCTTGTACTTGTTTTAATGTCAAAGTTGGCCTTTGTGCTTTTTCAGTGTTGGAAAGAGTCTTTCTTGCACTGAGGTCTGCTTATTGTAAATATCTTGTACTTATTTTTGCACATTTTAATGTCAAAGTTGGCCTTTGTGCTTTTTCAGTGTTGGAATGAGTGTTTGTTGCACTGATGTCTGCTTATTGTAAATATCTTGTACTTGTTTTTACACCTTTTAATGTCAAAGTTGGCCTCTGTGCTTTTCAGTGTTGGAAAGAGTCTTTCTTGCACTGAGGTCTGCTTATTGTAAATATCTTGTACTTGTTTTAATGTCAAAGTTGGCCTTTGTGCTTTTTCAGTGTTGGAATGAGTGTTTCTTGCACTGAGGTCTGCTTATTGTAAATATCTTGTACTTGTTTTTGCACATTTTAATGTCAAAGTTGGTCTTTGTGCTTTTCAGTGTTAGAAAGAGTCTTTCTTGCACTGAGGTCTGCTTATTGTAAATATCTTGTACTTGTTTTAATGTCAAAGTTGGCCTTTGTGCTTTTTCAGTGTTGGAAAGACTCTTTCTTGCACTGAGGTCTGCTTATTGTAAATATCTTGTACTTGTTTGAACACCTTTTAATGTCAAAGTTGGCCTCTGTGCTTTTCAGTGTTGGAAAGAGTCTTTCTTGCACTGAGGTCTGCTTATTGTAAATATCTTGTACTTGTTTTAATGTCAAAGTTGGCCTTTGTGCTTTTTCAGTGTTGGAATGAGTGTTTCTTGCACTGAGGTCTGCTTATTGTAAATATCTTGTACTTGTTTTTGCACATTTTAATGTCAAAGTTGGTCTTTGTGCTTTTCAGTGTTAGAAAGAGTCTTTCTTGCACTGAGGTCTGCTTATTGTAAATATCTTGTACTTGTTTTAATGTCAAAGTTGGCCTTTGTGCTTTTTCAGTGTTGGAAAGACTCTTTCTTGCACTGAGGTCTGCTTATTGTAAATATCTTGTACTTGTTTGAACACCTTTTAATGTCAAAGTTGGCCTTTTTACTTTTTCAGTGTTAGAAAGAGTCTTTCTTGCACTGAGGTCTGCTTATTGTAAATATCTTGTACTTGTTTTAATGTCAAAGTTGGCCTTTGTGTTTTTTCAGTGTTAGAAAGAGTCTTTCTTGCACTGATGTCTGCTTATTGTAAATATCTTGTACTTGTTTGAACACCTTTTAATGTCAAAGTTGGCCTTTGTGCTTTTCAGTGTTGGAAAGACTCTTTCTTGCACTGAGGTCTGCTTATTGTAAATATCTTGTACTTGTTTGAACACCTTTTAATGTCAAAGTTGGCCTTTTTACTTTTTCAGTGTTAGAAAGAGTCTTTCTTGCACTGAGGTCTGCTTATTGTAAATATCTTGTACTTGTTTTAATGTCAAAGTTGGCCTTTGTGTTTTTTCAGTGTTAGAAAGAGTCTTTCTTGCACTGATGTCTGCTTATTGTAAATATCTTGTACTTGTTTGAACACCTTTTAATGTCAAAGTTGGCCTTTGTGCTTTTCAGTGTTGGAAAGAGTCTTTCTTGCACTGAGGTCTGCTTATTGTAAATATCTTGTACTTGTTTTTGCACATTTTAATGTCAAAGTTGGCCTTTGTGCTTTTTCAGTGTTGGAAAGAGTCTTTCTTGCACTGAGGGCAGCTTATTGTAAATATCTTGTACTTGTTTGAACACCTTTTAATGTCAAAGTTGGCCTTTGTGCTTTTCAGTGTTGGAAAGAGTCTTTCTTGCACTGAGGTCTGCTTATTGTAAATATCTTGTACTTGTTTTTGCACATTTTAATGTCAAAGTTGGCCTTTGTGCTTTTTCAGTGTTGGAAAGAGTCTTTCTTGCACTGAGGGCTGCTTATTGTAAATATCTTGTACTTGTTTGAACACCTTTTAATGTCAAAGTTGGCCTTTGTGCTTTTCAGTGTTGGAAAGACTCTTTCTTGCACTGAGGTCTGCTTATTGTAAATATCTTGTACTTGTTTTTACACCTTTTAATGTCAAAGTTGGCCTCTGTGCTTTTTCAGTGTTGGAAAGACTCTTTCTTGCACTGAGGTCTGCTTATTGTAAATATCTTGTACTTGTTTTTGCACATTTTAATGTCAAAGTTGGCCTTTGTGCTTTTTCAGTGTTGGAAAGAGTCTTTCTTGCACTGAGGGCTGCTTATTGTAAATATCTTGTACTTGTTTGAACACCTTTTAATGTCAAAGTTGGCCTTTGTGCTTTTCAGTGTTGGAAAGAGTCTTTTTTGCACTGAGGTCTGCTTATTGTAAATATCTTGTACTTGTTTGAACACCTTTTAATGTCAAAGTTGGCCTTTGTGCTTTTCAGTGTTGGAAAGACTCTTTCTTGCACTGAGGTCTGCTTATTGTGAATATCTTGTACTTGTTTTAATGTCAAAGTTGGCCTCTGTGCTTTTTCAGTGTTGGAAAGACTCTTTCTTGCACTGAGGTCTGCTTATTGTAAATATCTTGTACTTGTTTGAACACCTTTTAATGTCAAAGTTGGCCTCTGTGCTTTTTCAGTTTTGGAAAGACTCTTTCTTGCACTGAGGTCTGCTTATTGTAAATATCTTGTACTTGTTTTAATGTCAAAGTTGTCCTTTGTGCTTTTCAGTGTTGGAAAGACTCTTTCTTGCACTGAGGTCTGCTTATTGTAAATATCTTGTACTTGTTTTTGCACATTTTAATGTCAAAGTTGGCCTTTGTGCTTTTTAATTTTTGGAAACACTCTTTCTTGCACTGAGGTCTGCTTATTGTAAATATCTTGTACTCGTTTTTACACATTTTAATGTCAAAGTTGGCCTTTGTGCTTTTTCAGTGTTGGAAAGACTCTTTCTTGCACTGAGGTCTGCTTATTGTAAATATCTTGTACTTGTTTTTGCACATTTTAATGTCAAAGTTGGCCTTTGTGCTTTTTAATTTTTGGAAACACTCTTTCTTGCACTGAGGTCTGCTTATTGTAAATATCTTGTACTTGTTTGAACACCTTTTAATGTCAAAGTTGGCCTCTGTGCTTTTTCAGTTTTGGAAAGACTCTTACTTGCACTGAGGTCTGCTTATTGTAAATATCTTGTACTCGTTTTTACACATTTTAATGTCAAAGTTGGCCTTTGTGCTTTTTCAGTGTTGGAAAGACTCTTTCTTGCACTGAGGTCTGCTTATTGTAAATATCTTGTACTTGTTTTTGCACCTTTTAATGTCAAAGTTGGCCTCTGTGCTTTTTCAGTGTTGGAAAGAGTCTTTCTTGCACTGAGGTCTGCTTATTGTAAATATCTTGTACTTGTTTTTGCACCTTTTAATGTCAAAGTTGGCCTCTGTGCTTTTTCAGTTTTGGAAAGACTCTTTCTTGCACTGAGGTCTGCTTATTGTAAATATCTTGTACTTGTTTGAACACCTTTTAATGTCAAAGTTGGCCTTTGTGCTTTTTCAGTTTTGGAAAGACTCTTTCTTGCACTGAGGTCTGCTTATTGTAAATATCTTGTACTTGTTTTTGCACCTTTTAATGTCAAAGTTGGCCTCTGTGCTTTTTCAGTTTTGGAAAGACTCTTTCTTGCACTGAGGTCTGCTTATTGTAAATATCTTGTACTTGTTTTTGCACCTTTTAATGTCAAAGTTGGCCTCTGTGCTTTTTCAGTGTTGGAAAGAGTCTTTCTTGCACTGAGGTCTGCTTATTGTAAATATCTTGTACTTGTTTTTGCACCTTTTAATGTCAAAGTTGGCCTCTGTGCTTTTTCAGTTTTGGAAAGACTCTTTCTTGCACTGAGGTCTGCTTATTGTAAATATCTTGTACTTGTTTGAACACCTTTTAATGTCAAAGTTGGCCTCTGTGCTTTTTCAGTTTTGGAAAGACTCTTTCTTGCACTGAGGTCTGCTTATTGTAAATATCTTGTACTTGTTTGAACACCTTTTAATGTCAAAGTTGGCCTCTGTGCTTTTTCAGTGTTGGAAAGAGTCTTTCTTGCACTGAGGTCTGCTTATTGTAAATATCTTGTACTTGTTTGAACACCTTTTAATGTCAAAGTTGGCCTTTGTGCTTTTCAGTGTTGGAAAGACTCTTTCTTGCACTGAGGTCTGCTTATTGTAAATATCTTGTACTTGTTTTGCACATTTTAATGTCAAAGTTGGTCTTTGTGCTTTTCAGTGTTGGAAAGAGTCTTTCTTGCACTGAGGTCTGCTTATTGTAAATATCTTGTACTTGTTTTAATGTCAAAGTTGGCCTCTGTGCTTTTTCAGTTTTGGAAAGACTCTTTCTTGCACTGAGGTCTGCTTATTGTAAATATCTTGTACTCGTTTTTGCACATTTTAATGTCAAAGTTGGCCTTTGTGCTTTTTCAGTGTTGGAAAGACTCTTTCTTGCACTGAGGTCTGCTTATTGTAAATATCTTGTACTCGTTTTTGCACATTTTAATGTCAAAGTTGGCCTTTGTGCTTTTTCAGTTTTGGAAAGACTCTTTCTTGCACTGAGGTCTGCTTATTGTAAATATCTTGTACTTGTTTTTGCACATTTTAATGTCAAAGTTGGCCTTTGTGCTTTTTCAGTGTTGGAAAGACTCTTTCTTGCACTGAGGTCTGCTTATTGTAAATATCTTGTACTTGTTTTTGCACATTTTAATGTCAAAGTTGGCCTTTGTGCTTTTTCAGTTTTGGAAAGACTCTTTCTTGCACTGAGGTCTGCTTATTGTAAATATCTTGTACTTGTTTTTGCACATTTTAATGTCAAAGTTGGCCTCTGTGCTTTTTCAGTTTTGGAAAGACTCTTACTTGCACTGAGGTCTGCTTATTGTAAATATCTTGTACTCGTTTTTACACATTTTAATGTCAAAGTTGGCCTTTGTGCTTTTTCAGTGTTGGAAAGAGTCTTTCTTGCACTGAGGGCTGCTTATTGTAAATATCTTGTACTTGTTTTTGCACCTTTTAATGTCAAAGTTGGCCTCTGTGCTTTTTCAGTGTTGGAAAGACTCTTTCTTGCACTGAGGTCTGCTTATTGTAAATATCTTGTACTTGTTTTTGCACATTTTAATGTCAAAGTTGGCCTTTGTGCTTTTTCAGTGTTGGAAAGAGTCTTTCTTGCACTGAGGGCTGCTTATTGTAAATATCTTGTACTTGTTTGAACACCTTTTAATGTCAAAGTTGGCCTTTGTGCTTTTCAGTGTTGGAAAGACTCTTTCTTGCACTGAGGTCTGCTTATTGTAAATATCTTGTACTTGTTTTAATGTCAAAGTTGGCCTCTGTGCTTTTTCAGTGTTGGAAAGACTCTTTCTTGCACTGAGGTCTGCTTATTGTAAATATCTTGTACTTGTTTTTGCACCTTTTAATGTCAAAGTTGGTCTTTGTGCTTTTCAGTGTTGGAAAGACTCTTTCTTGCACTGAGGTCTGCTTATTGTAAATATCTTGTACTTGTTTGAACACCTTTTAATGTCAAAGTTGGCCTCTGTGCTTTTTCAGTGTTGGAAAGACTCTTTCTTGCACTGAGGTCTGCTTATTGTAAATATCTTGTACTTGTTTTTGCACATTTTAATGTCAAAGTTGGCCTTTGTGCTTTTTCAGTGTTCGAAAGAGTCTTTCTTGCACTGAGGTCTGCTTATTGTAAATATCTTGTACTTGTTTTTGCACATTTTAATGTCAAAGTTGGCCTTTGTGCTTTTTCATTGTTGGAAAGAGTCTTTCTTGCACTGAGGTCTGCTTATTGTAAATATCTTGTACTTGTTTTTACACCTTTTAATGTCAAAGTTGGCCTCTGTGCTTTTTCAGTGGTGGAAAGAGTCTTTCTTGCACTGAGGTCTGCTTATTGTAAATATCTTGTACTTGTTTTTGCACCTTTTAATGTCAAAGTTGGCCTTTGTGCTTTTCAGTGTTGAAAAGACTCTTTCTTGCACTGAGGTCTGCTTATTGTAAATATCTTGTACTTGTTTTAATGTCAAAGTTGGCCTTTGTGCTTTTTCAGTGTTGGAAAGAGTCTTTCTTGCACTGAGGTCTGCTTATTGTAAATATCTTGTACTTGTTTTTACACCTTTTAATGTCAAAGTTGGCCTTTGTGCTTTTTCAGTGTTGGAAAGACTCTTTCTTGCACTGAGGTCTGCTTATTGTAAATATCTTATACTTGTTTTTGCACATTTTAATGTCAAAGTTGGCCTTTGTGCTTTTTCAGTGTTGGAAAGAGTCTTTCTTGCACTGAGGGCTGCTTATTGTAAATATCTTGTACTTGTTTGAACACCTTTTAATGTCAAAGTTGGCCTTTGTGCTTTTCAGTGTTGGAAAGACTCTTTCTTGCACTGAGGTCTGCTTATTGTAAATATCTTGTACTTGTTTTAATGTCAAAGTTGGCCTCTGTGCTTTTTCAGTGTTGGAAAGACTCTTTCTTGCACTGAGGTCTGCTTATTGTAAATATCTTGTACTTGTTTTTGCACCTTTTAATGTCAAAGTTGGTCTTTGTGCTTTTCAGTGTTAGAAAGAGTCTTTCTTGCACTGAGGTCTGCTTATTGTAAATATCTTGTACTTGTTTGAACACCTTTTAATGTCAAAGTTGGCCTTTGTGCTTTTCAGTGTTGGAAAGAGTCTTTCTTGCACTGAGGTCTGCTTATTGTAAATATCTTGTACTTGTTTTTGCACATTTTAATGTCAAAGTTGGCCTTTGTGCTTTTCAGTGTTAGAAAGAGTCTTTCTTGCACTGAGGTCTGCTTATTGTAAATATCTTGTACTTGTTTTAATGTCAAAGTTGGCCTTTGTGCTTTTTCAGTGTTGGAAAGACTCTTTCTTGCACTGAGGTCTGCTTATTGTAAATATCTTGTACTTGTTTGAACACCTTTTAATGTCAAAGTTGGCCTCTGTGCTTTTCAGTGTTGGAAAGAGTCTTTCTTGCACTGAGGTCTGCTTATTGTAAATATCTTGTACTTGTTTTAATGTCAAAGTTGGCCTTCGTGCTTTTTCAGTGTTGGAATGAGTGTTTCTTGCACTGAGGTCTGCTTATTGTAAATATCTTGTACTTGTTTTTGCACATTTTAATGTCAAAGTTGGTCTTTGTGCTTTTCAGTGTTAGAAAGAGTCTTTCTTGCACTGAGGTCTGCTTATTGTAAATATCTTGTACTTGTTTTAATGTCAAAGTTGGCCTTTGTGCTTTTTCAGTGTTGGAAAGACTCTTTCTTGCACTGAGGTCTGCTTATTGTAAATATCTTGTACTTGTTTGAACACCTTTTAATGTCAAAGTTGGCCTTTGTGCTTTTCAGTGTTGGAAAGACTCTTTCTTGCACTGAGGTCTGCTTATTGTAAATATCTTGTACTTGTTTGAACACCTTTTAATGTCAAAGTTGGCCTTTTTACTTTTTCAGTGTTAGAAAGAGTCTTTCTTGCACTGAGGTCTGCTTATTGTAAATATCTTGTACTTGTTTTAATGTCAAAGTTGGCCTTTGTGTTTTTTCAGTGTTAGAAAGAGTCTTTCTTGCACTGATGTCTGCTTATTGTAAATATCTTGTACTTGTTTGAACACCTTTTAATGTCAAAGTTGGCCTTTGTGCTTTTCAGTGTTGGAAAGAGTCTTTCTTGCACTGAGGTCTGCTTATTGTAAATATCTTGTACTTGTTTTTGCACATTTTAATGTCAAAGTTGGCCTTTGTGCTTTTTCAGTGTTGGAAAGAGTCTTTCTTGCACTGAGGGCAGCTTATTGTAAATATCTTGTACTTGTTTGAACACCTTTTAATGTCAAAGTTGGCCTTTGTGCTTTTCAGTGTTGGAAAGAGTCTTTCTTGCACTGAGGTCTGCTTATTGTAAATATCTTGTACTTGTTTTTGCACATTTTAATGTCAAAGTTGGCCTTTGTGCTTTTTCAGTGTTGGAAAGAGTCTTTCTTGCACTGAGGGCTGCTTATTGTAAATATCTTGTACTTGTTTGAACACCTTTTAATGTCAAAGTTGGCCTTTGTGCTTTTCAGTGTTGGAAAGACTCTTTCTTGCACTGAGGTCTGCTTATTGTAAATATCTTGTACTTGTTTTTACACCTTTTAATGTCAAAGTTGGCCTCTGTGCTTTTTCAGTGTTGGAAAGACTCTTTCTTGCACTGAGGTCTGCTTATTGTAAATATCTTGTACTTGTTTTTGCACATTTTAATGTCAAAGTTGGCCTTTGTGCTTTTTCAGTGTTGGAAAGAGTCTTTCTTGCACTGAGGGCTGCTTATTGTAAATATCTTGTACTTGTTTGAACACCTTTTAATGTCAAAGTTGGCCTTTGTGCTTTTCAGTGTTGGAAAGAGTCTTTTTTGCACTGAGGTCTGCTTATTGTAAATATCTTGTACTTGTTTGAACACCTTTTAATGTCAAAGTTGGCCTTTGTGCTTTTCAGTGTTGGAAAGACTCTTTCTTGCACTGAGGTCTGCTTATTGTGAATATCTTGTACTTGTTTTAATGTCAAAGTTGGCCTCTGTGCTTTTTCAGTGTTGGAAAGACTCTTTCTTGCACTGAGGTCTGCTTATTGTAAATATCTTGTACTTGTTTGAACACCTTTTAATGTCAAAGTTGGCCTCTGTGCTTTTTCAGTTTTGGAAAGACTCTTTCTTGCACTGAGGTCTGCTTATTGTAAATATCTTGTACTTGTTTTAATGTCAAAGTTGTCCTTTGTGCTTTTCAGTGTTGGAAAGACTCTTTCTTGCACTGAGGTCTGCTTATTGTAAATATCTTGTACTTGTTTTTGCACATTTTAATGTCAAAGTTGGCCTTTGTGCTTTTTCAGTTTTGGAAAGACTCTTTCTTGCACTGAGGTCTGCTTATTGTAAATATCTTGTACTTGTTTTTGCACATTTTAATGTCAAAGTTGGCCTCTGTGCTTTTTCAGTTTTGGAAAGACTCTTACTTGCACTGAGGTCTGCTTATTGTAAATATCTTGTACTCGTTTTTACACATTTTAATGTCAAAGTTGGCCTTTGTGCTTTTTAATTTTTGGAAACACTCTTTCTTGCACTGAGGTCTGCTTATTGTAAATATCTTGTACTTGTTTGAACACCTTTTAATGTCAAAGTTGGCCTTTGTGCTTTTTCAGTGGTGGAAAGAGTCTTTCTTGCACTGAGGTCTGCTTATTGTAAATATCTTGTACTTGTTTGAACACCTTTTAATGTCAAAGTTGGCCTTTGTGCTTTTTCAGTGGTGGAAAGAGTCTTTCTTGCACTGAGGTCTGCTTATTGTAAATATCTTGTACTTGTTTGAACACCTTTTAATGTCAAAGTTGGCCTCTGTGCTTTTTCAGTTTTGGAAAGACTCTTACTTGCACTGAGGTCTGCTTATTGTAAATATCTTGTACTCGTTTTTACACATTTTAATGTCAAAGTTGGCCTTTGTGCTTTTTCAGTGTTGGAAAGACTCTTTCTTGCACTGAGGTCTGCTTATTGTAAATATCTTGTACTTGTTTTTGCACCTTTTAATGTCAAAGTTGGCCTCTGTGCTTTTTCAGTGTTGGAAAGAGTCTTTCTTGCACTGAGGTCTGCTTATTGTAAATATCTTGTACTTGTTTTTGCACCTTTTAATGTCAAAGTTGGCCTCTGTGCTTTTTCAGTTTTGGAAAGACTCTTTCTTGCACTGAGGTCTGCTTATTGTAAATATCTTGTACTTGTTTGAACACCTTTTAATGTCAAAGTTGGCCTTTGTGCTTTTTCAGTTTTGGAAAGACTCTTTCTTGCACTGAGGTCTGCTTATTGTAAATATCTTGTACTTGTTTTTGCACCTTTTAATGTCAAAGTTGGCCTCTGTGCTTTTTCAGTTTTGGAAAGACTCTTTCTTGCACTGAGGTCTGCTTATTGTAAATATCTTGTACTTGTTTTTGCACCTTTTAATGTCAAAGTTGGCCTCTGTGCTTTTTCAGTGTTGGAAAGAGTCTTTCTTGCACTGAGGTCTGCTTATTGTAAATATCTTGTACTTGTTTTTGCACCTTTTAATGTCAAAGTTGGCCTCTGTGCTTTTTCAGTTTTGGAAAGACTCTTTCTTGCACTGAGGTCTGCTTATTGTAAATATCTTGTACTTGTTTGAACACCTTTTAATGTCAAAGTTGGCCTCTGTGCTTTTTCAGTTTTGGAAAGACTCTTTCTTGCACTGAGGTCTGCTTATTGTAAATATCTTGTACTTGTTTGAACACCTTTTAATGTCAAAGTTGGCCTCTGTGCTTTTTCAGTGTTGGAAAGAGTCTTTCTTGCACTGAGGTCTGCTTATTGTAAATATCTTGTACTTGTTTTAATGTCAAAGTTGGCCTCTGTGCTTTTTCAGTTTTGGAAAGACTCTTTCTTGCACTGAGGTCTGCTTATTGTAAATATCTTGTACTCGTTTTTGCACATTTTAATGTCAAAGTTGGCCTTTGTGCTTTTTCAGTGTTGGAAAGACTCTTTCTTGCACTGAGGTCTGCTTATTGTAAATATCTTGTACTCGTTTTTGCACATTTTAATGTCAAAGTTGGCCTTTGTGCTTTTTCAGTTTTGGAAAGACTCTTTCTTGCACTGAGGTCTGCTTATTGTAAATATCTTGTACTTGTTTTTGCACATTTTAATGTCAAAGTTGGCCTTTGTGCTTTTTCAGTGTTGGAAAGACTCTTTCTTGCACTGAGGTCTGCTTATTGTAAATATCTTGTACTTGTTTTTGCACATTTTAATGTCAAAGTTGGCCTTTGTGCTTTTTCAGTTTTGGAAAGACTCTTTCTTGCACTGAGGTCTGCTTATTGTAAATATCTTGTACTTGTTTTTGCACATTTTAATGTCAAAGTTGGCCTCTGTGCTTTTTCAGTTTTGGAAAGACTCTTACTTGCACTGAGGTCTGCTTATTGTAAATATCTTGTACTCGTTTTTACACATTTTAATGTCAAAGTTGGCCTTTGTGCTTTTTCAGTGTTGGAAAGAGTCTTTCTTGCACTGAGGGCTGCTTATTGTAAATATCTTGTACTTGTTTTTGCACCTTTTAATGTCAAAGTTGGCCTCTGTGCTTTTTCAGTGTTGGAAAGACTCTTTCTTGCACTGAGGTCTGCTTATTGTAAATATCTTGTACTTGTTTTTGCACATTTTAATGTCAAAGTTGGCCTTTGTGCTTTTTCAGTGTTGGAAAGAGTCTTTCTTGCACTGAGGGCTGCTTATTGTAAATATCTTGTACTTGTTTGAACACCTTTTAATGTCAAAGTTGGCCTTTGTGCTTTTCAGTGTTGGAAAGACTCTTTCTTGCACTGAGGTCTGCTTATTGTAAATATCTTGTACTTGTTTTAATGTCAAAGTTGGCCTCTGTGCTTTTTCAGTGTTGGAAAGACTCTTTCTTGCACTGAGGTCTGCTTATTGTAAATATCTTGTACTTGTTTTTGCACCTTTTAATGTCAAAGTTGGTCTTTGTGCTTTTCAGTGTTGGAAAGACTCTTTCTTGCACTGAGGTCTGCTTATTGTAAATATCTTGTACTTGTTTGAACACCTTTTAATGTCAAAGTTGGCCTCTGTGCTTTTTCAGTGTTGGAAAGACTCTTTCTTGCACTGAGGTCTGCTTATTGTAAATATCTTGTACTTGTTTTTGCACATTTTAATGTCAAAGTTGGCCTTTGTGCTTTTTCAGTGTTCGAAAGAGTCTTTCTTGCACTGAGGTCTGCTTATTGTAAATATCTTGTACTTGTTTTTGCACATTTTAATGTCAAAGTTGGCCTTTGTGCTTTTTCATTGTTGGAAAGAGTCTTTCTTGCACTGAGGTCTGCTTATTGTAAATATCTTGTACTTGTTTTTACACCTTTTAATGTCAAAGTTGGCCTCTGTGCTTTTTCAGTGGTGGAAAGAGTCTTTCTTGCACTGAGGTCTGCTTATTGTAAATATCTTGTACTTGTTTTTGCACCTTTTAATGTCAAAGTTGGCCTTTGTGCTTTTCAGTGTTGAAAAGACTCTTTCTTGCACTGAGGTCTGCTTATTGTAAATATCTTGTACTTGTTTTAATGTCAAAGTTGGCCTTTGTGCTTTTTCAGTGTTGGAAAGAGTCTTTCTTGCACTGAGGTCTGCTTATTGTAAATATCTTGTACTTGTTTTTACACCTTTTAATGTCAAAGTTGGCCTTTGTGCTTTTTCAGTGTTGGAAAGACTCTTTCTTGCACTGAGGTCTGCTTATTGTAAATATCTTATACTTGTTTTTGCACATTTTAATGTCAAAGTTGGCCTTTGTGCTTTTTCAGTGTTGGAAAGAGTCTTTCTTGCACTGAGGGCTGCTTATTGTAAATATCTTGTACTTGTTTGAACACCTTTTAATGTCAAAGTTGGCCTTTGTGCTTTTCAGTGTTGGAAAGACTCTTTCTTGCACTGAGGTCTGCTTATTGTAAATATCTTGTACTTGTTTTAATGTCAAAGTTGGCCTCTGTGCTTTTTCAGTGTTGGAAAGACTCTTTCTTGCACTGAGGTCTGCTTATTGTAAATATCTTGTACTTGTTTTTGCACCTTTTAATGTCAAAGTTGGTCTTTGTGCTTTTCAGTGTTGGAAAGACTCTTTCTTGCACTGAGGTCTGCTTATTGTAAATATCTTGTACTTGTTTGAACACCTTTTAATGTCAAAGTTGGCCTTTGTGCTTCTTCAGTGTTGGAAAGACTCTTTCTTGCACTGAGGTCTGCTTATTGTAAATATCTTGTACTTGTTTTGCACATTGTAATGTCAAAGTTGGTCTTTGTGCTTTTCAGTGTTGGAAAGAGTCTTTCTTGCACTGAGGTCTGCTTGTTGTAAATATCTTGTACTTGTTTTAATGTCAAAGTTGGCCTCTGTGCTTTTCAGTGTTGGAAAGTCTCTTTCTTGCACTGAGGTCTGCTTATTGTAAATATCTTGTACTTGTTTTAATGTCAAAGTTGGCCTCTGTGCTTTTCAGTGTTGGAAAGACTCTTTCTTGCACTGAGGTCTGCTTATTGTAAATATCTTGTACTTGTTTTGCACATTGTAATGTCAAAGTTGGTCTTTGTGCTTTTCAGTGTTGGAAAGATTCTTTCTTGCACTGAGGTTTGCTTATTGTAAATATCTTGTACTTGTTTTTACACCTTTTAATGTCAAAGTTGGCCTTTGTGCTTTTTCAGTGTTGGAAAGAGTCTTTCTTGCACTGAGGTTTGCTTATTGTAAATATCTTGTACTTGTTTTTACACCTTTTAATGTCAAAGTTGGCCTTTGTGCTTTTTCAGTGTTGGAAAGAGTCTTTCTTGCACTGAGGTTTGCTTATTGTAAATATCTTGTACTTGTTTTGCACATTGTAATGTCAAAGTTGGTCTTTGTGCTTTTCAGTGTTGGAAAGAGTCTTTCTTGCACTGAGGTTTGCTTATTGTAAATATCTTGTACTTGTTTTTACACCTTTTAATGTCAAAGTTGGCCTTTGTGCTTTTCAGTGTTGGAAAGACTCTTTCTTGCACTGAGGTCTACTTATTGTAAATATCTTGTACTTGTTTTAATGTCAAAGTTGGCCTCTGTGCTTTTTCAGTGTTGGAAAGAGTCTTTCTTGCACTGAGGTCTGCTTATTGTAAATATCTTGTACTTGTTTTAATGTCAAAGTTGGCCTTTGTGCTTTTCAGTGTTGGAAAGACTCTTTCTTGCACTGAGGTCTGCTTATTGTAAATATCTTGTACTTGTTTTTACACCTTTTAATGTCAAAGTTGGCCTCTGTGCTTTTTCAGTGTTGGAAAGATTCTTTCTTGCACTGAGGTCTGCTTATTGTAAATATCTTGTACTTGTTTTTACACCTTTTAATGTCAAAGTTGGCCTTTGTGCTTTTCAGTGTTGGAAAGACTCTTTCTTGCACTGAGGTCTACTTATTGTAAATATCTTGTACTTGTTTTAATGTCAAAGTTGGCCTTTGTGCTTTTTCAGTGTTGGAAAGATTCTTTCTTGCACTGAGGTCTGCTTATTGTAAATATCTTGTACTTGTTTTAATGTCAAAGTTGGCCTTTGTGCTTTTTCAGTGTTGGAAAGATTCTTTCTTGCCCTGAGGTCTGCTTATTGTAAATATCTTGTACTTGTTTTAATGTCAAAGTTGGCCTTTGTGCTTTTCAGTGTTGGAAAGAGTCTTTCTTGCACTGAGGTCTGCTTATTGTAAATATCTTGTACTTGTTTTGCACATTTTAATGTCAAAGTTGGTCTTTGTGCTTCTCAGTGTTGGAAAGACTCTTTCTTGCCCTGAGGTCTGCTTATTGTAAATATCTTGTACTTGTTTTAATGTCAAAGTTGGCCTTTGTGCTTTTCAGTGTTGGAAAGAGTCTTTCTTGCACTGAGGTCTGCTTATTGTAAATATCTTGTACTTGTTTTGCACATTTTAATGTCAAAGTTGGCCTCTGTGCTTTTTCAGTGTTGGAAAGACTCTTTCTTGCACTGAGGTCTGCTTATTCTAAATATCTTGTACTTGTTTTAATGTCAAAGTTGGCCTTTGTGCTTTTTCAGTGTTGGAAAGACTCTTTCTTGCACTGAGGTCTACTTATTGTAAATATCTTGTACTTGTTTTAATGTCAAAGTTGGCCTTTGTGCTTTTCAGTGTTGGAAAGACTCTTTCTTGCACTGAGGTCTGCTTATTGTAAATATCTTGTACTTGTTTTAATGTCAAAGTTGGCCTTTGTGCTTTTTCAGTGTTGGAAAGATTCTTTCTTGCACTGAGGTCTGCTTATTGTAAATATCTTGTACTTGTTTTAATGTCAAAGTTGGCCTTTGTGCTTTTTCAGTGTTGGAAAGATTCTTTCTTGCACTGAGGTCTGCTTATTGTAAATATCTTGTACTTGTTTTAATGTCAAAGTTGTCCTTTGTGCTTTTTCAGTGTTGGAAAGACTCTTTCTTGCACTGAGGTCTGCTTATTGTAAATATCTTGTACTTGTTTTAATGTCAAAGTTGGCCTTTGTGCTTTTTCAGTGTTGGAAAGACTCTTTCTTGCACTGAGGTCTACTTATTGTAAATATCTTGTACTTGTTTTAATGTCAAAGTTGGCCTTTGTGCTTTTCAGTGTTGGAAAGAGTCTTTCTTGCACTGAGGTCTGCTTATTGTAAATATCTTGTACTTGTTTTAATGTCAAAGTTGGCCTTTGTGCTTTTTCAGTGTTGGAAAGATTCTTTCTTGCACTGAGGTCTGCTTATTGTAAATATCTTGTACTTGTTTTTACACCTTTTAATGTCAAAGTTGGCCTCTGTGCTTTTTCAGTGTTGGAAAGATTCTTTCTTGCACTGAGGTCTGCTTATTGTAAATATCTTGTACTTGTTTTAATGTCAAAGTTGGCCTTTGTGCTTTTTCAGTGTTGGAAAGATTCTTTCTTGCACTGAGGTCTGCTTATTGTAAATATCTTGTACTTGTTTTAATGTCAAAGTTGGTCTTTGTGCTTTTCAGTGTTGGAAAGAGTCTTTCTTGCACTGAGGTCTGCTTATTGTAAATATCTTGTACTTGTTTTAATGTCAAAGTTGTCCTTTGTGCTTTTTCAGTGTTGGAAAGACTCTTTCTTGCACTGAGGTCTGCTTATTGTAAATATCTTGTACTTGTTTTGCACATTTTAATGTCAAAGTTGGTCTTTGTGCTTCTCAGTGTTGGAAAGACTCTTTCTTGCCCTGAGGTCTGCTTATTGTAAATATCTTGTACTTGTTTTAATGTCAAAGTTGTCCTTTGTGCTTTTTCAGTGTTGGAAAGACTCTTTCTTGCACTGAGGTTTGCTTATTGTAAATATCTTGTACTTGTTTTAATGTCAAAGTTGGCCTTTGTGCTTTTTCAGTGTTGGAAAGACTCTTTCTTGCCCTGAGGTCTGCTTATTGTAAATATCTTGTACTTGTTTTTGCACATTTTAATGTCAAAGTTGGCCTTTGTGCTTTTTCAGTGTTGGAAAGACTCTTTCTTGCACTGAGGTCTGCTTATTGTAAATATCTTGTACTTGTTTTTACACCTTTTAATGTCAAAGTTGGCCTTTGTGCTTTTCAGTGTTGGAAAGACTCTTTCTTGCACTGAGGTCTGCTTATTGTAAATATCTTGTACTTGTTTTGCACATTTTAATGTCAAAGTTGGTCTTTGTGCTTTTTCAGTGTTGGAAAGACTCTTTCTTGCACTGAGGTCTGCTTATTGTAAATATCTTGTACTTGTTTTTGCACCTTTTAATGTCAAAGTTGGCCTTTGTGCTTTTCAGTGTTGGAAAGACTCTTTCTTGCACTGAGGTCTGCTTATTGTAAATATCTTGTACTTGTTTTTGCACATTTTAATGTCAAAGTTGTCTTTGTGCTTTTCAGTGTTGGAAAGACTCTTTCTTGCACTGAGGTCTGCTTATTGTAAATATCTTGTACTTGTTTTTGCACCTTTTAATGTCAAAGTTGGCCTTTGTGCTTTTCAGTGTTGGAAAGACTCTTTCTTGCACTGAGGTCTGCTTATTGTAAATATCTTGTACTTGTTTTTGCACATTTTAATGTCAAAGTTGTCTTTGTGCTTTTCAGTGTTGGAAAGACTCTTTCTTGCACTGAGGTCTGCTTATTGTAAATATCTTGTACTTGTTTTTGCACCTTTTAATGTCAAAGTTGGCCTTTGTGCTTTTCAGTGTTGGAAAGACTCTTTCTTGCACTGAGGTCTGCTTATTGTAAATATCTTGTACTTGTTTTTACACCTTTTAATGTCAAAGTTGGCCTCTGTGCTTTTTCAGTGTTGGAAAGACTCTTTCTTGCACTGAGGTCTGCTTATTGTAAATATCTTGTACTTGTTTTGCACATTTTAATGTCAAAGTTGGTCTTTGTGCTTTTCAGTGTTGGAAAGACTCTTTCTTGCAGTGAGGTCTGCTTATTGTAAATATCTTGTACTTGTTTTAATGTCAAAGTTGGCCTTTGTGCTTTTTCAGTGTTGGAAAGAGTCTTTCTTGCACTGAGGTCTGCTTATTGTAAATATCTTGTACTTGTTTTAATGTCAAAGTTGGTCTTTGTGCTTTTTCAGTGTTGGAAAGATTCTTTCTTGCACTGAGGTCTGCTTATTGTAAATATCTTGTACTTGTTTTAATGTCAAAGTTGGTCTTTGTGCTTTTTCAGTGTTGGAAAGATTCTTTCTTGCACTGAGATCTGCTTATTGTAAATATCTTGTACTTGTTTTAATGTCAAAGTTGGTCTTTGTGCTTTTTCAGTGGTGGAAAGAGTCTTTCTTGCACTGAGGTCTGCTTATTGTAAATATCTTGTACTTGTTTTTACACCTTTTAATGTCAAAGTTGGCCTTTGTGCTTTTCAGTGTTGGAAAGACTCTTTCTTGCCCTGAGGTCTGCTTATTGTAAATATCTTGTACTTGTTTTGCACATTTTAATGTCAAAGTTGTCCTTTGTGCTTTTCAGTGGTGGAAAGAGTCTTTCTTGCACTGAGGTCTGCTTATTGTAAATATCTTGTACTTGTTTTGCACATTTTAATGTCAAAGTTGGTCTTTGTGCTTTTCAGTGTTGGAAAGACTCTTTCTTGCACTGAGGTCTGCTTATTGTAAATATCTTGTACTTGTTTTTGCACCTTTTAATGTCAAAGTTGGCCTTTGTGCTTTTCAGTGTTGGAAAGACTCTTTCTTGCACAGAGGTCTGCTTATTGTAAATATCTTGTACTTCTTTTGCACATTTTAATGTCAAAGTTGTCTTTGTGCTTTTCAGTGTTGGAAAGACTCTTTCTTGCACTGAGGTCTGCTTATTGTAAATATCTTGTACTTGTTTTTGCACCTTTTAATGTCAAAGTTGGCCTTTGTGCTTTTCAGTGTTGGAAAGACTCTTTCTTGCACTGAGGTCTGCTTATTGTAAATATCTTGTACTTGTTTTTACACCTTTTAATGTCAAAGTTGGCCTCTGTGCTTTTTCAGTGTTGGAAACACTCTTTCTTGCACTGAGGTCTGCTTATTGTAAATATCTTGTACTTGTTTTGCACATTTTAATGTCAAAGTTGGTCTTTGTGCTTTTCAGTGTTGGAAAGACTCTTTCTTGCACTGAGGTCTGCTTATTGTAAATATCTTGTACTTGTTTTAATGTCAAAGTTGGCCTTTGTGCTTTTCAGTGTTGGAAAGACTCTTTCTTGCAGTGAGGTCTGCTTATTGTAAATATCTTGTACTTGTTTTTGCACCTTTTAATGTCAAAGTTGGCCTCTGTGCTTTTTCAGTGTTGGAAAGACTCTTTCTTGCACTGAGGTCTGCTTATTGTAAATATCTTGTACTTGTTTTTGCACATTTTAATGTCAAAGTTGGCCTTTGTGCTTTTTCGGTGTTGGAAAGAGTCTTTCTTGCACTGAGGTCTGCTTATTGTAAATATCTTGTACTTGTTTTTACACCTTTTAATGTCAAAGTTGGCCTTTGTGCTTTTCAGTGTTGGAAAGACTCTTTCTTGCACTGAGGTCTGCTTATTGTAAATATCTTGTACTTGTTTTGCACATTTTAATGTCAAAGTTGGTCTTTGTGCTTTTTCAGTGTTGGAAAGACTCTTTCTTGCACTGAGGTCTGCTTATTGTAAATATCTTGTACTTGTTTTTGCACCTTTTAATGTCAAAGTTGGCCTTTGTGCTTTTCAGTGTTGGAAAGACTCTTTCTTGCACTGAGGTCTGCTTATTGTAAATATCTTGTACTTGTTTTTGCACATTTTAATGTCAAAGTTGTCTTTGTGCTTTTCAGTGTTGGAAAGACTCTTTCTTGCACTGAGGTCTGCTTATTGTAAATATCTTGTACTTGTTTTTGCACCTTTTAATGTCAAAGTTGGCCTTTGTGCTTTTCAGTGTTGGAAAGACTCTTTCTTGCACTGAGGTCTGCTTATTGTAAATATCTTGTACTTGTTTTTGCACATTTTAATGTCAAAGTTGGTCTTTGTGCTTTTCAGTGTTGGAAAGACTCTTTCTTGCACTGAGGTCTGCTTATTGTAAATATCTTGTACTTGTTTTTGCACCTTTTAATGTCAAAGTTGGCCTTTGTGCTTTTCAGTGTTGGAAAGACTCTTTCTTGCACTGAGGTCTGCTTATTGTAAATATCTTGTACTTGTTTTTACACCTTTTAATGTCAAAGTTGGCCTCTGTGCTTTTTCAGTGTTGGAAAGACTCTTTCTTGCACTGAGGTCTGCTTATTGTAAATATCTTGTACTTGTTTTGCACATTTTAATGTCAAAGTTGGTCTTTGTGCTTTTCAGTGTTGGAAAGACTCTTTCTTGCAGTGAGGTCTGCTTATTGTAAATATCTTGTACTTGTTTTAATGTCAAAGTTGGCCTTTGTGCTTTTTCAGTGTTGGAAAGAGTCTTTCTTGCACTGAGGTCTGCTTATTGTAAATATCTTGTACTTGTTTTAATGTCAAAGTTGGTCTTTGTGCTTTTTCAGTGTTGGAAAGATTCTTTCTTGCACTGAGGTCTGCTTATTGTAAATATCTTGTACTTGTTTTAATGTCAAAGTTGGTCTTTGTGCTTTTTCAGTGTTGGAAAGATTCTTTCTTGCACTGAGATCTGCTTATTGTAAATATCTTGTACTTGTTTTAATGTCAAAGTTGGTCTTTGTGCTTTTTCAGTGGTGGAAAGAGTCTTTCTTGCACTGAGGTCTGCTTATTGTAAATATCTTGTACTTGTTTTTACACCTTTTAATGTCAAAGTTGGCCTTTGTGCTTTTCAGTGTTGGAAAGACTCTTTCTTGCCCTGAGGTCTGCTTATTGTAAATATCTTGTACTTGTTTTGCACATTTTAATGTCAAAGTTGTCCTTTGTGCTTTTCAGTGGTGGAAAGAGTCTTTCTTGCACTGAGGTCTGCTTATTGTAAATATCTTGTACTTGTTTTGCACATTTTAATGTCAAAGTTGGTCTTTGTGCTTTTCAGTGTTGGAAAGACTCTTTCTTGCACTGAGGTCTGCTTATTGTAAATATCTTGTACTTGTTTTTGCACCTTTTAATGTCAAAGTTGGCCTTTGTGCTTTTCAGTGTTGGAAAGACTCTTTCTTGCACAGAGGTCTGCTTATTGTAAATATCTTGTACTTCTTTTGCACATTTTAATGTCAAAGTTGTCTTTGTGCTTTTCAGTGTTGGAAAGACTCTTTCTTGCACTGAGGTCTGCTTATTGTAAATATCTTGTACTTGTTTTTGCACCTTTTAATGTCAAAGTTGGCCTTTGTGCTTTTCAGTGTTGGAAAGACTCTTTCTTGCACTGAGGTCTGCTTATTGTAAATATCTTGTACTTGTTTTTACACCTTTTAATGTCAAAGTTGGCCTCTGTGCTTTTTCAGTGTTGGAAACACTCTTTCTTGCACTGAGGTCTGCTTATTGTAAATATCTTGTACTTGTTTTGCACATTTTAATGTCAAAGTTGGTCTTTGTGCTTTTCAGTGTTGGAAAGACTCTTTCTTGCACTGAGGTCTGCTTATTGTAAATATCTTGTACTTGTTTTAATGTCAAAGTTGGCCTTTGTGCTTTTCAGTGTTGGAAAGACTCTTTCTTGCAGTGAGGTCTGCTTATTGTAAATATCTTGTACTTGTTTTTGCACCTTTTAATGTCAAAGTTGGCCTCTGTGCTTTTTCAGTGTTGGAAAGACTCTTTCTTGCACTGAGGTCTGCTTATTGTAAATATCTTGTACTTGTTTTTGCACATTTTAATGTCAAAGTTGGCCTTTGTGCTTTTTCGGTGTTGGAAAGAGTCTTTCTTGCACTGAGGTCTGCTTATTGTAAATATCTTGTACTTGTTTGAACACCTTTTAATGTCAAAGTTGGCCTTTGTGCTTTTTCGGTGTTGGAAAGAGTCTTTGTTGCACTGAGGTCTGCTTATTGTAAATATCTTGTACTTGTTTTAATGTCAAAGTTGGCCTCTGTGCTTTTCAGTGTTGGAAAGACTCTTTCTTGCACTGAGGTCTGCTTATTGTAAATATCTTGTACTTGTTTTTACACCTTTTAATGTCAAAGTTGGCTTCTGTGCTTTTTCAGTGTTGGAAAGAGTCTTTCTTGCACTGAGGTCTGCTTATTGTAAATATCTTGTACTTGTATGAACACATTTTAATGTCAAAGTTGGCTTCTGTGCTTTTTCAGTGTTGGAAAGACTCTTTCTTGCACTGAGGTCTGCTTATTGTAAATATCTTGTACTTGTTTTTACATCTTTTAATGTCAAAGTTGGCCTTTGTGCTTTTTCAGTGTTGGAAAGAGTCTTTCTTGCACTGAGGTCTGCTTATTGTAAATATCTTGTACTTGTTTTTGCACATTTTAATGTCAAAGTTGGCTTCTGTGCTTTTTCAGTGTTGGAAAGACTCTTTCTTGCACTGAGGTCTGCTTATTGTAAATATCTTGTACTTGTTTTTACATCTTTTAATGTCAAAGTTGGCCTTTGTGCTTTTCAGTGTTGGAAAGAGTCTTTCTTGCACTGAGGTCTGCTTATTGTAAATATCTTGTACTTGTTTTAATGTCAAAGTTGGCCTTTGTGCTTTTTCAGTGTTGGAAAGAGTCTTTCTTGCACTGAGGTCTGCTTATTGTAAATATCTTGTACTTGTTTTTGCACATTTTAATGTCAAAGTTGGTCTTTGTGCTTTTCAGTGTTGGAAAGACTCTTTCTTGCACTGAGGTCTGCTTATTGTAAATATCTTGTACTTGTTTTTACACCTTTTAATGTCAAAGTTGGCCTCTGTGCTTTTTCAGTGTTGGAAAGACTCTTTCTTGCACTGAGGTCTGCTTATTGTAAATATCTTGTACTTGTTTTGCACATTTTAATGTCAAAGTTGGTCTTTGTGCTTTTCAGTGTTGGAAAGACTCTTTCTTGCACTGAGGTCTGCACAAAGGCCAACTTTGACATGAAAAGGTGTAAAAACAAGTACAAGATATTTACAATAAGCAGACCTCAGTGCAAGAAAGACTCTTTCCAACACTGAAAAAGCACAAAGGCCAACTTTGACATTAAAAGGTGTAAAAAGAAGTACAAGATATTTACAATAAGCAGACCTCAGTGCAAGAAAGACTCTTTCCACCACTGAAAAAGCACAGAGGGAAACTTTGACATTAAAAGGTGTAAAAACAAGTACAAGATATTTACAATAAGCAGACCTCAGTGCAAGAAAGAGTCTTTCCAACACTGAAAAAGCACAGAGGCCAACTTTGACATTAAAACAAGTACAAGATATTTACAATAAGCAGACCTCAGTGCAAGAAAGAGTCTTTCCAACACTGAAAAAGCACAGAGGCCAACTTTGACATTAAAACAAGTACAAGATATTGACAATAAGCAGACCTCAGTGCAAGAAAGAGTCTATGCAACAGTGAAAAAGCGCAGAGGCCAACTTTGACATGAAAAGGCGTAAAAACAAGTACAAGATATTTACAATAAGCAGACCTCAGTGCAAGAAAGAGTCTTTCCAACACTGAAAAAGCACAAAGGCCAACTTTGACATTAAAACGTGTAAAAAGAAGTACAAGATATTTACAATAAACAGACCTCAGTGCAAGAAAGACTCTTTCCACCACTGAAAAAGCACAAAGGCCAATTTTGACATTAAAAGGTGTAAAAACAAGTACAAGATATTTACAATAAGCAGACCTCAGTGCAAGAAAGTGTCTTTCCACCACTGAAAAAGCACAAAGGCCAACTTTTTGTTAAATAGTGGTGTAACGGATCACGGTTGATTCGTAATCCGAACGATCACACTACACGGTTTGGCACGCACGTGATCCGAAGATTCGAAAAAGAAAAAAAAAAGTATGTGTATGGTGCGCGTGGTGGGTCTGTCAAGCGGTAGTTATGGTCAGCGCTAGCGGTCCAAGTGGAGGAGCAGAGGAGTTTGCGGTATTTAAGCAGGTCTTTGCTGCCCAATCCGACCGGGCTAAAGCTATTACAAAAGCTATTGGGGTGTTTAGCTGCAGACGGGAGTCCATTTTTCGTTTTGCAAAACAAGGGGTTCAAACTATGATGAACGTGCTTGAGCCACGCTATGATATCCCGTTCGCGTCCACTCTAGTGGCAAGATCGTTCCAAGCATGTATGAGTAGGAAAAGATTTAAGTTGTGGCTGAACTGTCTCGGGCATCTTCTGTTGCCCTAACTACTACAAATGGGTGGACCTCCAGGGCAACGGAAAGCCACGTGACCGTGACAGCTCATTATATCACAGCGGAGTGCGATATAATGAGCGGTATGTATTATTTTAGGGTCTACCTTACAATATAAAGCGCCTTGAGGCGACTGTTGTTGTGATTTGGTGCTTTATATTTGGTAATTCAAGATTCTGAGGTCCCGCAGCCTCATAGCAGCAAGGGCTGCGTCTACACACCTGGTGAAGGTTTGGGGTGCCAGGGAGATGCCAAAGTGGAGGACATGGATCTCGAAGATCCGCCCCTCAAACCCGAATCTGTGGAACCGGCAGTGCCCCTGACAGATAGGGATCTGGAAGTAGGCATTGTTACAGAATAAATATATATTCTTAGTGCTTATTTTCTGTTTATATTGTTTTAGAGAGGCCAGTGTAGTAAAACGCCACGTTGAGTTATAATGTGTGTGAAAGGTCACAGAGTTCTGTCTAAGACAGGAAACCGTTGCAAAGGAACAGGATGTAGACAGGAAGTGAAACTAGGTAGAGTGCAGAGCAGGAGTTGTTTTGATTGAAACTATGTGTGACCATGTGTGACGTATAACAGAACTATATTACACGCAGTTGGCGGGTAATGCTTTAGACCTGTTGATGCTTGCTAGCGTATGCAGCTCTCCTTTTCCGGAAATGTAGAATAAAGATGATTTTTGAGCTTTGACCACAGAGTCGGGGTCTTTCTCTGTCAGTAAAAGAATATCAAAGAACTGGATTTGATAGCATCCTTCAGATTGATCGTGGTATATCAATCCCCTGCATTGATGGCCTGACGCAACCTGGGGACCGTCAGTATCCCAGGGTGAGAGGAGGCAGACAGCAGCGGGGCTTTTCTCCCACTGCTTCCTGGTCCCCAAGTGGGACGGGGGTTTTCGTCCCATTCTGGACCTCAGAGGCATCAATTGCTATTTCAGGAAGCAGTGGGAGAAAAGCCCCGTTTGGCGGTCCCCAGTGTCTACCTCCTGTATGGCTCTCTTTGCCAGAAGTGTCGCCAGTTCCTTCCGCAGCACCAGGGCCTGCTCTGGGTCGCCCACAGAGGTGAAGGTCGGGACGGTAGTTACAGGGGGTCTGCGGCAAAACTGCAGCCGATAACCCTGGGTCATGGTGGCAATAACCAGGCGATAACCCAAGTGTCCACCCCCAGGGCTGATCAAGGGGGGGGGGCTGGGTGACCTGGCTCCAAGAGATGTCAGGAGGGAGGGGGCGGTGGAGGACGGCTGAGCCACATGCCACGACCAAGGAGGGCGTCATACCCCGTACATATGGAATATGTAACGGCGTGGAGAGATAGTCTCGATATGATAGAGAACAACTTTTAGGGTATCTTAGTTTTATTTTTATCACCTTTTGCATTTTTGTTTCTGCTTGTAGTTATCTTTATAGTTTATTCCCTGAATTTTATTTAATCCTTTCTCCATTGTGGTTTCTGTTGTTTAGTCTTCAGAATTATTTAATGAATAAATACACATTTTGTCACAGATGGAGTAGCAAACGTGTGGAGTTTGTGAGAGAAGGACCCAAACGCAGGTACTGGCTTGGATGTGAGCAAACTTTATTTTCACAAGTTGAGGAGACAGACTGACGTGGCGATGGGAACAACAGGAACTACAAAAACTTAAATTGGGAAAACCTACAAATGAATCAGAAACCGCAACTCACAGAATGACATGCAGGGAGAAACTTGTATACACACAGGAGCAATCCAGGAATGGGAGACAGGAGGGAAACACAGCTGGGAAAAATCAGAGCTGACGAGACAAGGAGAAGCAAAACCAGACACACTATACACAGGACAGGGACGATCAAAGTAAAATAGGAAATACAACAGGTATGCACAGACAACAGGGAGGGAACACAGAGATGTAGGACAGAAACAGAACAGAGACTTAACAACTATAAAATTTAATACAAACAGAAGACCATAATTCACAGAATAAACTTGACCGAAAAAACACAAAATACTGGGTCAAATGCATCTAGAGACTTACGCAGAAATTTGGTCAGATGTATATAAAAAAGCATATTGGCACACAGTGTGTGACAGTCGGATTGGCGCACTGCACCTAAATGTTTCATTTCAGCTCGGTGCCATAAGTCTTCCCTATGTCTCCACATGGCGGATTGAAAAGGTTATTGTTATGAAGATTTTAAACAATGGGAAGAATTACAAACTATTCTCAGAATCTCCACTTCCTGGTGGAGCTTCATGGTGAGTGAGACATCTGAAGAGGAGTTTATGTGTATTTTTCTTCTGCTTTAAACTGACTAGAATGAACTAAGGGATTGACAGGGAACCCAGACTGAAAATCTTTTGTTGGTTTGTTTGTTTCTTTTGTTTTGTGTTGTTTACTGAGATTTATGAGCCTGTTATGAGCTGAGAACTTCAGTGTTAAATAAATCGCTTGGTGGTTACAAAGTATATTGAGCTGGATTTCGTTTAATGTTTAGAGTGGTCTGAAAGAGCTCAAGCATCCCTTGTGCATGGTTTGCAAAACAAACTAGGGTTCATCTTATGTGTCTGCAGAGAAACCTGATTGGCACCCCAGAAGAGGCAACTCATTGTCGAACCTCCTTGGCAAGCAAACGGGCACATAAAAAAGTGGCATCCTGGATGGGACGCTGGCTTGGGAGAATAGCAAGCAGTATTGAATGTAGTTATTGGTTTTGAATAATGGTTACTGATAAGTGAAAATAGATGAGGAAAGTCGAGATCAAACGGCCTTCATCTGTCTCTTTGGTTTGTATCAGTTCGAGGTAATGGCATTTGGACTCAAGAATGCAGCCACTAACTTCCAGAGACTGATGGAAATATTTCTGGGGATTTGCAAGGGGATGACATTATCATCTACTCCACCGCTCTGCAACAGTATACTTCAGACATCCATGCTGTCCTGGATAAACTACGTGAATCTAAGTTAACTGTCAAAATGACAATGTTTTGGACCTACCTTAGGTTTTTGGGACACACAGGCTGTATCCCAATTCAGGGTCTGCAGCCTTAAAGGCCGCATTTTAAGGCCGATTACGTCACAGCGACACGACTAAGGCTGTCCCAATTCAAAGGCTGCTCGAAATGCGGCCCTCAAATGCGTCCTTCATTTCCCTGAATTTTAAGGATGTGGCGGTGTAGACTTCGTGGCCCAACGTATCCCAGAATGCATAGCGCGGCGGTGGGTGTGGATAATTTTGCCGAAAAAAAACGGCGGATGAGGGGCGCCCGAAGAGTAAACTTTAAGTAAGTACTGAATATGATGTCACTTATTTATGTGCAAATGTTTAATAACGAAGAACATTAAAACATTCCTGTTGGCCACATGTCGGCAAAGTTATGTGACATTAGTGACGTTTGTACTAACTTTGC
This sequence comes from Perissodus microlepis, assembly GCF_051167445.1. NCBI lineage: Eukaryota > Metazoa > Chordata > Actinopteri > Cichliformes > Cichlidae > Perissodus > Perissodus microlepis. The sequence continues at coordinate 31,865,780 of NC_140476.1, read as the reverse complement.
TTTAAAGCCTTTACTTTAAAATATACGCTGTTCAATAGCTGAGCTTAATCTTACAGAGAATGATCAAAGCTCATGTAGAAACAAACAAACAAATGAACAAAAGATTTTCTCCTTCATTTCTGTCAAACAAAGCTGTATGAAACGTTTCCAGCTGTTAGTATCATGGTTGCTAGGCAACCTGGGCAGCGCAACGGAGGCTAGACCGTCCCATTTCACAAGCCTCGCACTTCTGGCCTTAGTGGTCTTTGAGTACACGGCCCTTGTGGACCGTTAAGGCTGCAGACCCTGAATTGGGATACAGCCACAGTTTCTTCTTCAGGGGTGGAAGTGGATCCTGAACAATCCTGAAAAAAAAGATTTCCCTTCTCCTTGAAACATAAAGTAGCTGCAGGTGTTCCTGGGAATGGCATGAGCAGTGTTGGGTAAGTTACTTTAAAAAAGTAATTAATTACTAATTACTTAATCAATATTGTATTTAAAATACTTATCTAATTACTGTGTCTGAACTTAATTACTCAATAAGTAATTTAACTAAATGCTTCTTAAAATCCCTCTAAACCTTGAGTGGGCAACAATAGAAATTAAACTCTTTAAATAATAAATACATTTTTTTTTAAAGACAGAGACTCTACAGTACGCAGCGGTAGCATCTCTTCCACAATGTAGCCTGCAATCATTTTTTAAGCTCACCTTCAGACGCTTTCTGTGCTGCTGAAGTAAAATCAAGTTTTGCCTGCTTAGCAGGAGTTGCCGCGGTGTTATCCATGGATGATGAACAAGAATCACTCAGAAGTGTTCGTCTATGCTCTCGTGTCAGGCGCTTCAGCAGATTACTCGTGCTATTAACAGCAGCCGATAGTTTTTTCTCCCCAGGACATAGCTTACATATTACTGTAATGTTCTTGTCTGCTTGTTTCAGAAAAGTGAAGAGACGGGAATATGTCCATTTCATAAAACAGCCACTCGCTTCAGCCGAGTCCGACATCTTCTGCTCTAGAATACAACTGTGCAGCAAACTGGCGCGAAATGACGTACAGCTGCACTACAGCGATGTTAAAGCGGCAGAGTTTACTTCTACGTTTAGAAGACAAATTATTGAAATTAAATAATGATATTCAGCGAGTTTAATTATTTTACAATGTAACACAAGTACATTGTAAGTAACTGTAATTAAAATACCTAAAAATGAACAGTAATCAATTACTCTACTTTTTCAGTGGAAAAGTAATTTAATTACAGTAACGCGTTACACCCAACACTGGGCATGAGTGGTACCAACAATTTTTGCCCCAGTTCTCACAGCTCACAGAACCACTGAATCCCAGAAGCATAAAGAAACAAAATTCATTTGCACTCCCAGGTGTTAAACTGCTTTTAAAAGCATAAAACAACAACTAGTTTCTCCACCTGTACCAGGGTTAGGGTTACCAGGTCACTCATTCATTGTCTATGCAGATGCCAGTGACGTAGTATTGGGTTCAGTGCTGGCTCAACCAATTCGACTCCAATACAGAACAAGAATGTCTTGCTGTCACCTGGTCCTTGGAAAAATTACCCTACTATCCAGAGGGTCGACATCTTACCATAGTCTCCCAGCATTTTTCTTTTGTCTGTATTCATAAACCCAGTACAAGGTTAATTTGTTGGGCTCTTTGCCACCAGGAGTTGTCTTTTACGGCGGAATACAAAAAAGGCAGGTTTAACACTATGCCATGACCATCATGACTGATCTTTCTAGAGCTTATATGGATGAGTCACAGCCCTGTGCTATGGTACTCTGTTCCAAAAAAAACACTACCCTTCTGAAAATCACTGCTGAGGACATTTAGAAAGCTCACCAGGAATATTTTTGTTGTCCAAAATCTATATGACAAAATTGTGGAAAAGAGTAAAATGAAAGAAAATTCTACCTCAAAAATCATTCTTGTGGAAGATAAGGTTTACAACGTAGTTCAGCTACCCCATAAAACCCTATATCAAGTCCATGTTACAGCTTTCCTCCATCAACAAGTATTTCATTACTTCGACAATAATCTGGTACAGTCCCAATCAAAAGTTTAAGACCACTTGAAAAATGGCATGAAAATCATATTTTGCATGGTTGGTTCTTAACAAGGTTTGAACTAGAGCTTCAATATGCAAGAAGAAATGTTAGTGATACAAAACATTTTTTTCAGCACTCAATTTATTGAAAACATTGCTTAAACTGAAACGGGCTGATAATGGAAAAATGGATGGCTGGAAGTAGGTTTCCTTAACCTTATAGCCAGTTTCAGTCATTTGTATAATGACCGAAACTGACACCACTGACTAACAATGGCCTGTGAGGTCATGATGATTATGACTATGAGTACCATACACAGAGAGTTGGGGGATGGCTGCAATCAGAGCACTGTAAGATGGTACCCTCTTACCCTCTCTGAACAGAGGAGACCCACTCTTCGTGTTTCAGGGTAGATTTGCCAGTTCATAAAAAATGTGGCTTGGAATCCAGCTCCTTTATTGAAATTAAGCGCAAATAACACTTCAGCTCCTGTTTCTATGTAAAGTGTAACAAGAAATAAATTAGATAGTAAAGAGATCGTGATCTGCTAAACATATAATGTAACATATATTTGGACATGAACTTATTTTCCTGCTGCTAATTTCTTAAACATAATACAGAGAAATGAGTACTTAAAATAAACATAATCTAAAACAACCATGAGGCCTCAATACCTTACTGCTTGCTATACATATACACAGTGCATCCACTGAAATCCATGTGAATGCCTTCATTTCCTCCATGCTGATATTGGAGAAGGTACATATTAGCGTACATCTTTCCCAATCTTACACTGCTGTGATTGTAGTCATTCCCCACCTCTCTGTGAATGGTACTCATAACCACAGGTGGGAAAAGTGCAGACATTCTGTATTTAAGTAGAAGTACAGGTACCTGTGTTAAAAAAAAATACTGCAGTATTAGTTGAATTACTGAATTAACTTCTTTATGCAAGTAAAAGTGACAAAGTACCTAAACAGGAAAATGGGTACAGTCAGGGGTTAAAGTGCAATCTGCCATGTGGGGGGAAACTGTAGTCTTGTCACAACTAACAATAACTTCTAATGTGAGCTCTAGTAGATTTTCTTTGTGTACATGCTGTAATCTGCTGACCTACTGCTCTTTGTGGATTTACACAAATGAATTTGCCAACATGTACAGTTTCATGAGCCAGCTTGGCTGAGTTCCATTTTCTGCACTAACAGTAAACTTAATAATGTCTTTACACAAGACTATAGTTGGTAAAAATGGGGAATTCACATTTATTTTCACTGCTGTAAAAATAAAACAGCGTGATTCTAGCTTTGTTTGTTAGTGTGTAAAACAAATCTGACAACAACTCCCAGAAAGCTCAAACTAAGGTGACCCAGCCCCCAAACAACTACAAACCTTTGTGGTTATCACAGCAAGCAGTGTTTTGTGCTTAATTACTAAGCAATTTAAACAACCTAATATATGTTAACAGGGTGAAAATAGTGTTTGCTGAAAGACGTATGTCTTAAGGCAGCTGCAAACGCGCTGACAAAGCGCAGAATAAACAGAGAAATGTAAATATTTCCTGCCAGCAGGTGTCGCTCAAAGCGGGAAGTTTCCGTTTCGGTGGGATCACATGACTGTCTATGTCCGGGTGAGAGGTGAGGTTCTTGGTTTGAATACGCTGACAACGCCAGTTTGTGTTTAGACTCTTAATGCTTAACAACTGTCCTTATAAACAGGACATTTGCTCAATGACTGAAAGCAGCCCACTGACAAACAGCTGTGAGGTCAGTTTCTTGATCAACAACGATGGAGGAACGGTCATGAGTACCACTCACAGAGAGTTGGGGAACGGCTGCAGCGATTGTAAGATGGTGAAAGACGTACCCTTAGACCTCCTCCTCAATTCAGAGATGTTCTTTTAAACCAGCGTTCCTTTTATATACATGTATAAATAAGAACTTAATGAAGAACTTAATAAGCACATGGCAAGCTTAATTTCTTAAGAAACATGTCAGTAGAGTGATCTTTATCCAAAAGTGGAAATAATATTTGGGGCCAAACAATTACACAAAAAACAGAAATCTTAGAGAGAAAACCTGAGTTAACTGAAGCGCAGACAGCTTTAATTTAAAGGTATTACTTCAGCTGAGCAGGAATTACAGTCAGCTTTATACTGATGTGCCAAAATGCTCTGAGTGTATCTGTTATTAATAACTATCATTTGTAGATTAGTAAAAGGTTTTTTTCTTGACTTATTTTAAATTTTTGCACTATTTTTGGAATTTATTTATTTTTTAATATATCTTTGATTCACTTTCCCTTGCTGACCCTTTGCCACTGTAACGTGAATTTCCTCAGTGCGGGATTAGTAAAGTCTGTGTCTAAGCTTAGGTTAAATTTTCATTATAAAAATAATGTAAAACTATCAATATTTCTAATTTGCAATAAAGACTGTGGCATGCATAAGTGACATATTTTCACCATTTGTAAGCCCGAAGAGTGATGGTCAATGAAGCCTGTGCATGTGTGTTACACAATACCAGTACTACAACTACTACTACTAGTACTGCACAAGGGCCTTGGAGGGTCATATTGCAGCAGGGGTTAGAGGTCAGACACCTGGGGTGTGCAGATCGGGGGTGGAGACTAACAACCCCAGCTCGTAAGGAAATTCTAACATCCAGGTGCTACACGGTGTTGCAGCTGATCAAGAGTCATAAAACACACCCATCTTTTGGAAGTGATTGCTAGTTTTGTTGGGTTTTCTTTAGAGACAGAGGGAGGGAGAGAGATCAGGTCAATCTTTAAAAAACGGGACTTTCAGAGCTCCTGATATGTGGAGCGGTCTTCATTGAAACATGGGTTAACCCTGTTTTTGGCACCAAGTGTTGAGATGTGACCATAAAAAACTGCAAATTCCTGCATTTACACTGGAGAGCAAAGAAAAGTGAGATGATGCTTGAACTTTGAAAATCACTTTATCCATAAAAACCACATAGACAGACATGAAAAAGATGTGTCTGTAAAGCTAATGTTAACCTCTGAGCGCTATAAGACAGACTGTGTCTGCTATCACAAACAGTCTGTTAATCATGAATCATGAAAGTGCTTCTTACTTTCTAGATTCGAGTGGAACCTTGAATGTTAAAGTTCACTTCCTGTCTGTGTGATGATTGTATTTTTTATTACCTGAGCTAATGTGAATGTTGTAAAAGCACCGTGCCTGAAAAGGAGAAGAGCACATTTGGGGAAATGGTGCTGTAAGTTTTCTGCCTTTGAGAAAAGAAAAACAGACGTTATAAACTCCTCGACATATAAGTCAAATAAAAAAACAAATAAGATGTAATAGTAACTAAAACCCCAAATTTTAATTGAGTCATTTGATTTATTCTAAACTGGAAAATTACTTTCTGTCCACCATCTTTGTGACAAACAGTCTCACACACAAAGTGATGTTAGCCGGTAAAACTGCTGCAGAACAGCTGGTCAGGACTTGTGTTTATCTGGAGGGTCTGCAAAGCTGCATTGGTTGATTTCAAAAGGTGTGTGATTCAGAAGGCCCTAAAATCAGTTACCTTTCTCACTGGTCAGATCAAAACCATCCCCTGGTATATCGTTAGCTGAAAGGTCAGTCCTCTCCACTTTTTTTTTCCATTGGTTGATGCTAGAGCCTCCCTGTCTCTTAATTGGTTTATTGAAGGCCCACAGAGGAGCTCCAGGTCGTGGCTCAACCCTCAGTGATGGTTCTTGTCATTAGGTGAAATTTAGGCAGGTGAGAACTTCAAGTCTCTCTCCGATTGCTGGTTTAAATTGTTTTATTAGTGGTTCAGGGAGGAGTCCCAGCTCTGAGCTCAAACCGTCACTCTAAGGTCTTGTTATTTGCCCCAGACTTGCTGCGGTGTGGAGATGCACCTGTCTCACCAGAATCTCGCTTCAACAACTCCAGCAACAACTGTTCTGCTCGCCTGACCACCATGGCCTCTCGTCTTTGGAACACTCTCCCACTCCACAATCGCAGCACTGATGCTCTCACCAAGTTCTGTGTCCATGTTTATTCATTCTGTTTCCCAGTCGTGTCTCTGGCTCCCTCTGATCCCTGTGTTCAATCAGTCTTTGTCTTCAAATGCGACAATCTGTAATTTGGTAATTCACTTCAGCTTTAATTTAACATGTAAAAGAATAAAGAAAAAAAAGAATATCTATCTATCTATGTATCTATCTATTTATCTATATATATACATACATATATATATTTACATGCCTTTGGAGTGGAGGGTTGCAAGTTCAATTCCCGCCTGGGGTGTCTGTATCCAGTAAGGGTCCTAAGGCTAGACCCCCCATGCTAAGCGAGCCTACCGCAGACATGAGCGAGACAGACAAAAAAGCATCCAAGTTTTTTGTAGTACAACTCAAAAAAGAAAGAAAGAAAATTCAAAAGACAAGTCACTTCAATGAGCGCCGCAAAACATGTTTAAAAAAAACCCATTTGAAACGGACATCAGTTTAATTTTAAGGAAACAACCAAACCCTTAATCTTACCACCCAAATGCCCAAAGACACATGTTAAAGAAAAATAAACACTTGTCATCATTTGATCCAGCTCTAAAAGTCCTTTACCGTAGCACAAATTCATTCATGCCAGGCATGAAGGCATGCCGGCTCGGACATCAACAAGGTCCGCGTCAGGTGTTGAGGAACCAGGGCATCCTGATGAGAAGTGGGCTACTGGAACAAGAAGGCATCGGTGGGCAAGAGACGAAAACAGGGCGTTGTTGGAATGCTACTACGCAAGTAACCCCGGCGGAAGGGGCTACATGAATAGGATGAGGGACCTATGGATTCTTCGATACCCAACATCCACAATGATGGCGAAACAACTAGTAGCTCAGTGTTCCAACGTTCGAAAGAAGGGACTGCTCTCACAGCTAGAGATTGATGAGGTACAACATAAATGCTATGGCAAGGAGGAGTCAGGACGCCACGTCAGCAGGCAACGCAGGCTCTGGTGAAATGTAGATGGCCTCAGAGAGCAGCACAAGCCCTGGTGAAATGTAGATGGCCTCAGCCGGCAACATACGCCCTGGTGAAATGTAGTTGGCCTCAGCCAGTAGCACAGGCCCTGTTGTAATGTCGATGGCCTCATCTAACAACACTGGCCCTGGTGAAATATGGATGGTATTGGTAAGCACCACACACCCTGGTGAAATGTGGATGGCGTTAGTCAACACCACTGGCCCTGGTGATATGTGCATGATATCGGCCAGCACCACAGGCCCAGGTGTAATGTGGATGGCATCAACGAGCAGCAGAGGCCCTGGTGGGGTGAAGATGGCCTCACAGGAAGCACTGTCCCTGGTGTAATGTGGATGGTAGTAGCCGGCATCACAGGCCCTGGTGTAATGTGGATGGCCTCAGCCAACAGCAAAGGCCCTTGTGTGGTGAAGATCGCCTAACAGGAAGCATGCTTCCTGGTGTAATGTGTATGGCCTCAGCCAACAACGGTGGCCCTGGTGAAATGTGGATGGTATTGGCAAGCACCAAAGGCCCTGGTGTAATGTGAATGTCCTCAGCCAGTAGCACAGGGCCCTTGTGTATTGTGGATCACATTAGCCAGCAACACAAGCCCTGGTGAAATGTGGATGGTATCAACGAGTAGCACAGGCCCTGGTGTAATGTGGATGGCTACAGAGGGCAGCACAGCCCCTGGTGAAATGTAGTTTGCCTCGGCCAGAAGCACAGGACCTGGTGTGGTGGAGATGGCCTCACAGGAAGCACTGGCCCTGGTGTAATGTGGATGGTATCAGCCAGCATCACAGGCCCTGGTGTGGTGAAGATGGCCTCACAGGAAGCACTGGCCCTGGTGTAATGTGGATGGTATCAACCAGCATCACAGGCCCTGGAGTGGTGATGAGTACCTCACAGGAAGCACTGGCTCTGGGGTAATCTTGATGGCCACAGCCAACAACACTGGCTCTGGTGAAATGTGGATGGTATTGGCCAGCAGCACAGGCCCTGGTGTAATGTGGATGGCCTCAGCCAACACCACTGGCCCTGGTGTGTTGAAGATGGCCTCACAGGGAGCACTGGCCCTGCTGAAATGTGGATTGCATCAGCCAATATCACAGGCCAGTGTGTATTGTGGATGTCATCAGCAAGCAACACAGGCCCTGGTGAAATGTGGATGGTAACGGCCAAAAGCACAGGAACTGGTGTAATGTACATGGGATCAACGAGTAGCACAGGCCCTGGTGAATTGTAGTTGGCCTCAGCCATGAACGCAGGCCCTGGTGTGGTGAATATGGCCTCACAGGGAGCAGTGGCCCTGGTGCAATGTGGATGGCCTCAGCCAGCAACGCAGGCCCTGGTGTGGTGAAGATGGCCTCACAGGGAGCACTGGCCCTGGTGAAATGTGGATGGCATCAGCCAGAAACACAGGCCCTGGCGAAATGTGTTTGGTATCGGCAAGCATCACAGGCCCTGGTGTAATGTGAATGGCCTCAGCCAGCACCACAGGCCCTGGTGTGGTGATGATGGCCTCACAGGAAGCACTGGCAGTGGTGTAATGTGGATCGCCTCAGCCAACAACACTGGCCCTTGTGTATTGTGGATGTCATCAGCCAGCAACACAAGCCCTGGTGAAATGTGGATGGTTTTGGACAGCACCACCGGCCCTGGTGTAATGTGGATGGCATCAGCCAGTAGCAGGGGGATTTGTGTATTGTGGACGGGATCAGCCAGCAACACACGCCCTGGTGAAATGTTGGTGGCCTCAGCCATGAACACAGGCCCTGGGGAAATGTAGATGGCCTCAGCTGGCAACATACACCCTGGTGAAATGTAGTTGGCCTCAGCCAGTAGCACAGGCCCTGTTGTAATGTGGAGAGCCTCATCTAATAACACTGGCCCTGGTGAAATATGGATGGTATTGGTCAGCACCACACAACCTGGTGTAATGTGGATGGCATCAACGAGCAGCAAAAGCCCTGGTGTGGTGAAGATGGACTCCCAGGAAGCAATGGCCCTGGTGTAATGTGGATGGTATAAGCCGGCATCACAGGCCCTCGTGCAATGTGGATGGCCTCAGCCAGCACCACAGGCTCTGGTGTGGTGATGATGGCCTCACAGGAAGCACTGGCCGTGGTGTAATGTGGATGGAATCCTCCAGTAGCACAAGCCCTTGTGTATTGTGGATGGCATCAGCCAGCAATGCAGGCCCTGGTAAAATGTAGATGGTATCAGCTATCAGAACAGGCCCTGGTGTGGTGAATAAGGCCCCACAGGGAGCACAGGCCCTGGTGCAATGTGGATTTCCTAAGCCAGCAACACAGGCCCTGGTGTGGTGAATATGGCTTCACAGGGAGCAGTGGCCCTGGTGCAATGTGGATTTCCTAAGCCAGCAACACAGGCCCTGGTGTGGTGAAGATGGCCTCACAAGGAGCGCTGACCCTGGTGTAATGTGGATGGCATCAGCCAGTAGCACAGACCTTTGTATATTGTGGATGGCATCAGCCACCAACACAGGCACTGGTGAAATGTACTTGGCCTCAGCCAGAAGCACAGGCACTGGTGTGGTGAACATGGCCTCACAGGAAGCACTGGCCCTGGTGTAATGTAAATGGTATCAGCCAGTACCACAGGCCCTGGTGAAATGTGGATGGTATTGGCACAGCACAAGCCCTGGTGTAATGTGGATGGCCTCAGCAAACACCACTGGCCCTGGTGTGTTGAAGATGGCCTCACAGGGAGCACTGGCCCTGGTGCAATGTGGATTGCATTAGCAAATAGCACAGGCCCTGGTAAAAATGTGGATGGTAACGGCCAAAACCACAGGCCCTTGTGTAATGTGCATGGCATCAACGAGTAGCACAGGCCCTGCTGAAATGTAGTTGGCCTAAACCTGAAACACATGGCCTGGTGAAATGTGGATGGTCTCAGCCATAAGCACAGGCCCTGGTGTCGTGAAGATGGCCTCACAGGAAGCACTGGCAGTGGTGTAATGTGGATGGTATTGGCACAGCACAGGCCCTGGTGTAATGTGGATGGCGTCAGCCAGCACCACAGGCCCTGGTGTGGTGATGATGGCCTCACAGGGAGCACTGGCCCTGGTGCAATGTGTATTGCATCAGCCAGTAGCACAGGCTCTGGTAAAAATGTGAATGGTAACGGCAAAAACCACAGGCCCTTGTGTAATGTGCATGGCATCAACGAGTGGCACAGGCCCTGGTGAAATGTAGTTGGCCTAAACCTGAAACACATGGCCTGGTGAAATGTGGATGGTCTCAGCTATAAGCACAGGCCCTGGTGTTGTGAAGATGGCCTCACAGAGAGCACTGGCCCTGATGAAATGTGGATGGCATCAACGAGTAGCACAGACCCATTTTTTCGTGGATGGCATCAGCCAGCAACACTGGCCCTTGTGTATTATGGATGGCATCAGCCAGCAACACAGGCTCTGATTAAATGTAGTTGGTCTAAGCCAGCAACACAGGCCCTGGTGTAATGTAGATGACATCAGCCAGCAACGCAGGTTCTGGTGAAATTTAGATGGCCTCAGAAAGGAGTACAGGCCCTGGTGTGGTGAAGATGGCCTCAGAGGAAGCAGTGGCCCTGATGTAATGTGGATGGCATCAGCCAGAAGCACAGGCCCTTGTGTGGGGAAGATGGCCTCACAGGAGGCACTGGCTCTGGTGTAATTTTGATGGCATCAGCCAGTAGCACAGACCCGGTGAAGATGACCTCACAGGGAGCACAGGCCCTGGTGTGGTGAAGATGGCCTCACAGGGAGCACTGGCCCTGGTGAAATGTGGATGGCCTCAGCAAGCACCACAGGCCTTGGTGAAATTTGTTGGGTATCAGCAAGCATCACAGGCCCTGGTGTAATGTGGATGGCCTCAGCCAGCACCACAGGCCCTCGTGTGTTGATGATTGCCTCACAGGAAGCATTGGCAGTGGTGAAATGTGGATGGCCTCAGCAAGCACCACAGGCCTTGGTGAAATGTGTTGGGTATCAGCAAGCATCACAGGCCCTGGTGTAATGTGGATGGCCTCAGCCAGCACCACAGGCCCTCGTGTGGTGATGATTGCCTCACAGGAAGCATTGGCAGTGGTGTAATGTGGATGGCCTCAGCCAACAACTCTGGCCCTGGTGTAATGTGGATGGCATCAGCCAGTATCACAGGCCCTTGTGTATTGTGGATGTCATCAGCCAGCAACACAAGCCCTGGTGAAATGTGGATGGTTTAGGACAGCACCACCGGCCCCGGAGTAATGTGGATGGCATCAACGAGTAGCACAGGACCTGGTGAAATGTAGTTGGCCTCAGCCAGTAACACAGGACCTGGTGTAATGTGGATGGCATGAGCCAGCAACGCAGGCCCTGGTGAAATGAGGATGGTATCAGCCAGCAGCACAGGCCCTGGTGTGGTGAATATGGCCTCACAGGGAGCAGTGGCCCTGGTGCAATGTGGATGGCATCATCCAGTAGCACAGGCCTTTGTATATTGTGGATGGGATCAGCCACCAACACAGGCCCTGGTGAAATGTAGTTGGCCTCAGCCATGACCACAGGCCCTGGTGAAATGTAAATGTCCTATGCCAGTAGCACAGGCCTCATCTAACAACACTGGCCCTGGTGAAATATGGATGGTATTGGTCAGCACCACACACCCTGGTGTAATGTGAATGGCCTCAGCCAACACCACTGGCCCTGGTGAAATGTGCATGATATCGGTCAGCACCACAGGCCCTGTTGTAATGTGGATGGCATCAACGAGCAGCAGAGGCCCTGGTGGGGTGAAGATGGCCTCACAGGAAGCACTGTCCCTGGTGTAATGTGGATGGTAGAAGCCGGCATCACAGGCCCTGGTGTAATGTGGATGGTCTCAGCCAACAGCAAAGGCCCTTGTGTGGTGAAGATTGCCTCACAGGAAGCACTCTCCCTGGTGTAATGTGTATGGCCTCAGCCAACAACAGTGGCCCTGGTGAAATGTGGATGGTATTGGCAAGCACCAAAGGCCCTGGTGTAATGTGAATGTCCTCAGCCAGTAGCACAGGCCCTTGTGTAATGTGGATGGCCTCAGCCAGCAGCACACACCCTGGTGTAATGTGAATGGCCTTAGCCAACAGCAAAGGCCCTTATGTGGTGAAGATGGCCTCACAGGAAGCACTCTCCCTGGTGTAATGTGTATGGCCTCATCTAACAACACTGGCCCTGGTGAAATGAGCATGATAACGGTCAGCACCACAGGCCCAGGTGTAATGTGGATGGCATCAACGAGCAGCAGAGGCCCTGGTGGGGTGAAGATGGCCTCACAGGAAGCACTGTCCCTGGTGTAATGTGGATGGTAGTAGCCGGCATCACAGGCCCTGGTGTAATGTGGATGGCCTCAGCCAACAGCAAAGGCCCTTGTGTGGTGAAGATCGCCTAACAGGAAGCATGCTTCCTGGTGTAATGTGTATGGCCTCAGCCAACAACGGTGGCCCTGGTGAAATGTGGATGGTATTGGCAAGCACCAAAGGCCCTGGTGTAATGTGAATGTCCTCAGCCAGTAGCACAGGGCCCTTGTGTATTGTGGATCACATTAGCCAGCAACACAAGCCCTGGTGAAATGTGGATGGTATCAATGAGTAGCACAGGCCCTGGTGTAATGTGGATGGCTACAGAGGGCAGCACAGCCCCTGGTGAAATGTAGTTTGCCAGGGCCAGAAGCACAGGACCTGGTGTGGTGAAGATGGCCTCACAGGAATCACTGGCCCTGGTGTAATGTGGATGGCATCAGCCAGCATCACAGACCCTGGTCTGTTGAAGATGGCATTAGCCATCAGCACAAGCCCTGGTGTGGTGAAGATGGCCTCACAGGGAGCACTGGACGTGGTGAAATGTGGATAGCCTCATCTAGCAATACAATCATGTGCATGATATTGGCACATGTAACAGTGAGAAACGCACTGTCTCGGCGAAATAAAGTGTTTTTGTACAGCTTCATGAAGTTACCTGTAACTTTTGATACAAGGCTAAGACACACATATTTATGGTTTTATCTCATAGAATTTAATATTCCCATGTTGAGCAAACAGGTTTTGCAGCTGTTTGAGCTAAGATTTTCAAGTTATTCACATAATGAAAACCTATACTTTGTTTCGTGCGAGAACTCCATTCAAATGCATGTAATAGTCAGAAACGCACTGTCTTGGCGAAATAAAGTGTTTTTGTACAACTTCATGAAGTTACATGTAACTTTTGATGGAAGGCTCACATATACGTATTTATGGCTTTATCTTATAGAATTCTATATCCCCGTGTTGTCCAAACACGTTTTAAAGCTGTTTGAGCTAAGATTTTCGAGTTATTCACATAATGAAAACCTATACTTTGTTTCGGGCGTGTTCCCCATTCAAATGCATGTAATAGTCAGAAACGCACTGTCTCGGCGAAATAAAGCCTTTTTGTACAACTTCATAGAGACAGCTGTAACGTTTGATAGAAGGCTCAGACACACATATTTATGGTTTTATCTTATAGAATTCAGCATCTCCGTGCTGGGGAAATAGGTTTTGCAGCTGTTTGAGCTAAGATTTTCAAGTTATTCACGAAATGAAAACCTATACTTTGTTTCGTGCGAGAACTCCATTCAAATGCATGTAATAGTCAGAAACGCACTGTCTCGGCGAAATAAAGCCTTTTTGTACAACTTCATGAAGTTAGCTGTAACTTTTGATAGAAGGCTCAGATATACTTATTTATGGCTTTATCTTATAGAATTCTATATCCCCGTGTTGAGCAGACAGGTTTTGCAGCTGTTTGAGCTAAGATTTTCAAGTTATTCACAAAATGCAAACCTATACTTTGTGTCGGGCGAGAACTCCATTCAAATGCATGTAATAGTCAGAAACGCACTGTCTTGGCGAAATAAAGTGTTTTTCATCAACTTCATGAAGTTACATGTAACTTTTGTTAGAAGGCTCAGATATACTTATTTGTGGCTTTATCTTATAGAATTCAGCATCTCCGTGCTGGGGAAATAGGTTTTGCAGCTGTTTGAGCTAAGATTTTCAAGTTATTCACATAATGAAAACCTATACTTTGTTTCGTGCGAGAACTCCATTCAAATGCATGTAACAGTCAGAAACGCACTGTCTTGGCCAAATAAAGTGTTTTTCATCAACTTCATAGAGACAGCTGTAACTTTTGATAGAAGACTCAGACAGACATATTCATGGCTTTATCTTATAGAATTCAGCATCTCCGTGCTGGGGAAATAGGTTTTGCAGCTGTTTGAGCTAAGATTTTCAAGTTATTCACGAAATGAAAACCTATACTTTGTTTCGTGCGAGAACTCCATTCAAATGCATGTAACAGTCAGAAACGCACTGTCTTGGCGAAATAAAGCGTTTTTGTACAACTTAATAAACATAGCTATAACTTTTGATAGAAGACTCAGACACACATAAATATGGTTTTATCTTATAGAATTCAATATCCCCGTGTTGAGCAGACAGGTTTTAAAGCTGTTTGAGCTAAGATTTTCGAGTTATTCACAAGATGAAAACCTATACCTTGTTTCGTGCGAGAACTCCATTCAAATGCATGTAACAGTCAGAAACGCACTGTCTCGGCGAAATAAAGTGTTTTTGTACAACTTCATGAAGTTAGCTGTAACTTTTGATAGAAGGTTCAGACAGACATATTTATGGCTTTATCTTATAGAATTCAGCATCTCCGTGCTGGGGAAATAGGTTTTGCAGCTGTTTGAGCTAAGATTTTCAAGTTATTCACGAAATGAAAACCTATACTTTGTTTCGTGCGAGAACTCCATTCAAATGCATGTAACAGTCAGAAACGCACTGTCTCGGAAAAATAAAGTGTTTTTGTACAACTTCATGAAGTTAGCTGTAACTTTTGATAGAAGGTTCAGACAGACATATTTATGGCTTTATCTTATAGAATTCTATATCCCCGTGTTGAGCAGACAGGTTTTAAAGCTGTTTGAGCTAAGATTTTCAAGTTATTCACGAAATGAAAACCTATACTTTGTTTCGTGCGAGAACTCCATTCAAATGCATGTAATAGTGAGAAACGCACTGTCTCGGAAAAATAAAGTGTTTTTGTACAACTTCATGAAGTTAGCTGTAACTTTTGATAGAAGGCTCAGACACACATATTTATGGCTTTATCTTATAGAATTCAATATCCCCGTGTTGAGCAGACAGGTTTTAAAGCTGTTTGAGCTAAGATTTTCAAGTTATTCACAAGATGAAAACCTATACTTTGTTTCGTGCGAGAACTCCATTCAAATGCATGTAATAGTCAGAAACGCACTGTCTCGGCGAAATAAAGCCTTTTTGCACAACTTCATGAAGTTAGCTGTAACTTTTGATAGAAGGCTCAGACACACGTATTTATGGCTTTATCTTATAGAATTCAATATCCCCGTGTTGAGCAGACAGGTTTTAAAGCTGTTTGAGCTAAGATTTTCAAGTTATTCACGAAATGAAAACCTATACTTTGTTTCGTGCGAGAACTCCATTCAAATGCATGTAACAGTCAGAAACGCACTGTCTTGGCGAAATAAAGCGTTTTTGTACAACTTCATAAACATAGCTATAACTTTTGATAGAAGACTCAGACACACATAAATATGGTTTTATCTTATAGAATTCAATATCCCCGTGTTGAGCAGAAAGGTTTTAAAGCTGTTTGAGCTAAGATTTTCGAGTTATTCACAAGATGAAAACCTATACCTTGTTTCGTGCGAGAACTCCATTCAAATGCATGTAACAGTCAGAAACGCACTGTCTCGGCGAAATAAAGTGTTTTTGTACAACTTCATGAAGTTAGCTGTAACTTTTGATAGAAGACTCAGACACACATATTTATGGTTTTAGCTCATATAATTCAATATCCCCGTGTTGAGCAGACAGGTTTTAAAGCTGTTTGAGCTAAGATTTTCAAGTTATTCACGAAATGAAAACCTATACTTTGTTTCGTGCGAGAACTCCATTCAAATGCATGTAATAGTCAGAAACGCACTGTCTCGGCGAAATAAAGGCTTTTTGCACAACTTCATGAAGTTAGCTGTAACTTTTGATAGAAGGCTCAGACACACATATTTATGGTTTTATCTTATAGAATTTAGCATCTCCGTGCTGGGGAAATAGGTTTTGCAGCTGTTTGAGCTAAGATTTTCAAGTTATTCACGAAATGAAAACCTATACTTTGTTTCGTGCGAGAACTCCATTCAAATGCATGTAATAGTCAGAAACGCACTGTCTCGGCGAAATAAAGGCTTTTTGCACAACTTCATGAAGTTAGCTGTAACTTTTGATAGAAGGTTCAGACAGACATATTTATGGCTTTATCTTATAGAATTCAGCATCTCCGTGCTGGGGAAATAGGTTTTGCAGCTGTTTGAGCTAAGATTTTCAAGTTATTCACATAATGAAAACCTATACTTTGTTTCGTGCGAGAACTCCATTCAAATGCATGTAACAGTCAGAAACGCACTGTCTTGGCCAAATAAAGTGTTTTTCATCAACTTCATAGAGACAGCTGTAACTTTTGATAGAAGACTCAGACAGACATATTCATGGCTTTATCTTATAGAATTCAGCATCTCCGTGCTGGGGAAATAGGTTTTGCAGCTGTTTGAGCTAAGATTTTCAAGTTATTCACGAAATGAAAACCTATACTTTGTTTCGTGCGAGAACTCCATTCAAATGCATGTAATAGTCAGAAACGCACTGTCTCGGCGAAATAAAGTGTTTTTGTACAACTTCATGAAGTTAGCTGTAACTTTTGATAGAAGGCTCAGATATACTTATTTATGGCTTTATCTTATAGAATTCAATATCCCCGTGTTGAGCAGACAGGTTTTAAAGCTGTTTGAGCTAAGATTTTCAAGTTATTCACATAATGAAAACCTATACTTTGTTTCGTGCGAGAACTCCATTCAAATGCATGTAATGGTCAGAAACGCACTGTCTCGGCGAAATAAAGCCTTTTTGTACAACTTCATGAAGTTACATGTAACTTTTGATAGAAGGCTCAGATATACTTATTTATGGCTTTATCTTATAGAATTCAATATCCCCGTGTTGAGCAGACAGGTTTTAAAGCTGTTTGAGCTAAGATTTTCAAGTTATTCACAAGATGAAAACCTATACTTTGTTTCGTGCGAGAACTCCATTCAAATGCATGTAATAGTCAGAAACGCACTGTCTTGGCGAAATAAAGTCTTTTTAATCAACTTCATAGAGACAGCTGTAACTTTTGATAGAAGGTTCAGACAGACATATTTATGGCTTTATCTTATAGAATTCAATATCCCCGTGTTGAGCAGACAGGTTTTAAAGCTGTTTGAGCTAAGATTTTCAAGTTATTCACAAAATGAAAACCTATACTTTGTGTCGGGCGAGAACTCCATTCAAATGCATGTATCAGTGAGAAACGCACTGTCTCGGCGAAATAAAGCCTTTTTGCACAACTTCATGAAGTTAGCTGTAACTTTTGATAGAAGGCTCAGACAGACATATTTATGGCTTTATCTTATAGAATTCAATATCCCCGTGTTGAGCAGACAGGTTTTAAAGCTGTTTGAGCTAAGATTTTCAAGTTATTCACAAAATGCAAACCTATACTTTGTGTCGGGCGAGAACTCCATTCAAATGCATGTAATAGTCAGAAACGCACTGTCTTGGCGAAATAAAGCCTTTTTGCACAACTTCATGAAGTTAGCTGTAACTTTTGATAGAAGGTTCAGACAGACATATTTATGGCTTTATCTTATAGAATTCAATATCCCCGTGTTGAGCAGACAGGTTTTAAAGCTGTTTGAGCTAAGATTTTCAAGTTATTCACAAAATGAAAACCTATACTTTGTGTCGGGCGAGAACTCCATTCAAATGCATGTATCAGTGAGAAACGCACTGTCTCGGCGAAATAAAGCCTTTTTGCACAACTTCATGAAGTTAGCTGTAACTTTTGATAGAAGGCTCAGACAGACATATTTATGGCTTTATCTTATAGAATTCAATATCCCCGTGTTGAGCAGACAGGTTTTAAAGCTGTTTGAGCTAAGATTTTCAAGTTATTCACAAAATGCAAACCTATACTTTGTGTCGGGCGAGAACTCCATTCAAATGCATGTAATAGTCAGAAACGCACTGTCTTGGCGAAATAAAGTGTTTTTGTACAACTTCATGAAGTTACATGTAACTTTTGTTAGAAGGCTCAGATATACTTATTTATGGCTTTATCTTATAGAATTCAGCATCTCCGTGCTGGGGAAATAGGTTTTGCAGCTGTTTGAGCTAAGATTTTCAAGTTATTCACATAATGAAAACCTATATTTTGTTTCGTGCGAGAACTCCATTCAAATGCATGTAACAGTCAGAAACGCACTGTCTTGGCGAAATAAAGTGTTTTTCATCAACTTCATGAAGTTACATGTAACTTTTGTTAGAAGGCTCAGATATACTTATTTGTGGCTTTATCTTATAGAATTCAGCATCTCCGTGCTGGGGAAATAGGTTTTGCAGCTGTTTGAGCTAAGATTTTCAAGTTATTCACATAATGAAAACCTATATTTTGTTTCGTGCGAGAACTCCATTCAAATGCATGTAACAGTCAGAAACGCACTGTCTTGGCCAAATAAAGTGTTTTTCATCAACTTCATAGAGACAGCTGTAACTTTTGATAGAAGACTCAGACAGACATATTCATGGCTTTATCTTATAGAATTCAGCATCTCCGTGCTGGGGAAATAGGTTTTGCAGCTGTTTGAGCTAAGATTTTCAAGTTATTCACGAAATGAAAACCTATACTTTGTTTCGTGCGAGAACTCCATTCAAATGCATGTAACAGTCAGAAACACACTGTCTCAGAAAAATAAAGTGTTTTTGTACAACTTCATGAAGTTAGCTGTAACTTTTGATAGAAGGTTCAGACAGACATATTTATGGCTTTATCTTATAGAATTCAATATCCCCGTGTTGAGCAGACAGGTTTTAAAGCTGTTTGAGCTAAGATTTTCAAGTTATTCACGAAATGAAAACCTATACTTTGTTTCGTGCGAGAATTCCATTCAAATGCATGTAACAGTCAGAAACGCACTGTCTCGGCGAAATAAAGTGTTTTTGTACAACTTCATGAAGTTAGCTGTAACTTTTGATAGAAGGTTCAGACAGACATATTTATGGCTTTATCTTATAGAATTCAGCATCTCCGTGCTGGGGAAATAGGTTTTGCAGCTGTTTGAGCTAAGATTTTCGAGTTATTCACAAGATGAAAACCTATACCTTGTTTCGTGCGAGAACTCCATTCAAATGCATGTAACAGTCAGAAACGCACTGTCTCGGCGAAATAAAGTGTTTTTGTACAACTTCATGAAGTTAGCTGTAACTTTTGATAGAAGGTTCAGACAGACATATTTATGGCTTTATCTTATAGAATTCAGCATCTCCGTGCTGGGGAAATAGGTTTTGCAGCTGTTTGAGCTAAGATTTTCAAGTTATTCACGAAATGAAAACCTATACTTTGTTTCGTGCGAGAACTCCATTCAAATGCATGTAATAGTCAGAAACGCACTGTCTCGGCGAAATAAAGGCTTTTTGCACAACTTCATGAAGTTAGCTGTAACTTTTGATAGAAGGCTCAGACACACATATTTATGGTTTTATCTTATAGAATTTAGCATCTCCGTGCTGGGGAAATAGGTTTTAAAGCTGTTTGAGCTAAGATTTTCAAGTTATTCACGAAATGAAAACCTATACTTTGTTTCGTGCGAGAACTCCATTCAAATGCATGTAACAGTCAGAAACGCACTGTCTTGGCGAAATAAAGCGTTTTTGTACAACTTCATAAACATAGCTATAACTTTTTATAGAAGACTCAGACACACATAAATATGGTTTTATCTTATAGAATTCAATATCCCCGTGTTGAGCAGACAGGTTTTAAAGCTGTTTGAGCTAAGATTTTCGAGTTATTCACAAGATGAAAACCTATACCTTGTTTCGTGCGAGAACTCCATTCAAATGCATGTAACAGTCAGAAACGCACTGTCTTGGCGAAATAAAGTGTTTTTCATCAACTTCATAGAGACAGCTGTAACTTTTGATAGAAGGCTCAGATAGACATATTTATGGTTTTATCTTATAGAATTCAGCATCTCCGTGCTGGGGAAATAGGTTTTGCAGCTGTTTGAGCTAAGATTTTCAAGTTATTCACATAATGAAAACCTATACTTTGTTTCGTGCGAGAACTCCATTCAAATGCATGTAATAGTCAGAAACGCACTGTCTCGGCGAAAATAAAGTGTTTTTGTACAACTTCATGAAGTTAGCTGTAACTTTTGATAGAAGGCTCAGACAGACATATTTATGGTTTTATCTTATAGAATTCAGCATCTCCGTGCTGGGGAAATAGGTTTTGCAGCTGTTTGAGCTAAGATTTTCAAGTTATTCACATAATGAAAACCTATACTTTGTTTCGTGCGAGAACTCCATTCAAATGCATGTAATAGTCAGAAACGCACTGTCTCGGCGAAAATAAAGTGTTTTTGTACAACTTCATGAAGTTAGCTGTAACTTTTGATAGAAGGCTCAGATATACTTATTTATGGCTTTATCTTATAGAATTCAATATCCCCGTGTTGAGCAGACAGGTTTTAAAGCTGTTTGAGCTAAGATTTTCAAGTTATTCACATAATGAAAACCTATACTTTGTTTCGTGCGAGAACTCCATTCAAATGCATGTAATAGTCAGAAACGCACTGTCTCGGCGAAATAAAGCCTTTTTGTACAACTTCATGAAGTTACATGTAACTTTTGATAGAAGGCTCAGATATACTTATTTATGGCTTTATCTTATAGAATTCAATATCCCCGTGTTGAGCAGACAGGTTTTAAAGCTGTTTGAGCTAAGATTTTCAAGTTATTCACAAGATGAAAACCTATACTTTGTTTCGTGCGAGAACTCCATTCAAATGCATGTAATAGTCAGAAACGCACTGTCTCGGCGAAATAAAGCCTTTTTGCACAACTTCATGAAGTTAGCTGTAACTTTTGATAGAAGGCTCAGACACACATATTTATGGTTTTATCTTATAGAATTCAACATCTCCGTGCTGGGGAAATAGGTTTTGCAGCTGTTTGAGCTAAGATTTTCAAGTTATTCACGAAATGAAAACCTATACTTTGTTTCGTGCGAGAACTCCATTCAAATGCATGTAATAGTCAGAAACGCACTGTCTCGGCGAAATAAAGCCTTTTTGCACAACTTCATGAAGTTAGCTGTAACTTTTGATAGAAGGCTGAGACACACATATTTATGGTTTTATCTTATAGAATTCAACATCTCCGTGCTGGGGAAATAGGTTTTGCAGCTGTTTGAGCTAAGATTTTCAAGTTATTCACGAAATGAAAACCTATACTTTGTTTCGTGCGAGAACTCCATTCAAATGCATGTAATAGTCAGAAACGCACTGTCTCGGCGAAATAAAGCCTTTTTGCACAACTTCATGAAGTTAGCTTTAACTTTTGATAGAAGACTCAGACACACGTATTTATGGCTTTATCTTATAGAATTCAATATCCCCGTGTTGAGCAGACAGGTTTTAAAGCTGTTTGAGCTAAGATTTTCAAGTTATT
The DNA here is from genome assembly GCF_051167445.1 of Perissodus microlepis. Classification (NCBI taxonomy): domain Eukaryota; kingdom Metazoa; phylum Chordata; class Actinopteri; order Cichliformes; family Cichlidae; genus Perissodus; species Perissodus microlepis. The sequence goes on along the minus strand of NC_140476.1, from coordinate 31,844,110 downwards.
CACAAGATGAAAACCTATACTTTGTTTCGTGCGAGAACTCCATTCAAATGCATGTAACAGTCAGAAACGCACTGTCTTGGCGAAATAAAGTGTTTTTCATCAACTTCATAGAGACAGCTGTAACTTTTGATAGAAGGTTCAGACAGACATATTTATGGTTTTATCTTATAGAATTCAACATCTCCGTGCTGGGGAAATAGGTTTTGCAGCTGTTTGAGCTAAGATTTTCAAGTTATTCACGAAATGAAAACCTATACTTTGTTTCGTGCGAGAACTCCATTCAAATGCATGTAATAGTCAGAAACGCACTGTCTCGGCGAAATAAAGCCTTTTTGCACAACTTCATGAAGTTAGCTTTAACTTTTGATAGAAGACTCAGACACACGTATTTATGGCTTTATCTTATAGAATTCAATATCCCCGTGTTGAGCAGACAGGTTTTAAAGCTGTTTGAGCTAAGATTTTCAAGTTATTCACAAGATGAAAACCTATACTTTGTTTCGTGCGAGAACTCCATTCAAATGCATGTAACAGTCAGAAACGCACTGTCTTGGCGAAATAAAGTGTTTTTCATCAACTTCATAGAGACAGCTGTAACTTTTGATAGAAGACTCAGACACACATATTTATGGTTTTATCTTATAGAATTCAGCATCTCCGTGCTGGGGAAATAGGTTTTGCAGCTGTTTGAGCTAAGATTTTCAAGTTATTCACGAAATGAAAACCTATACTTTGTTTCGTGCGAGAACTCCATTCAAATGCATGTAATAGTCAGAAACGCACTGTCTCGGCGAAATAAAGCCTTTTTGCACAACTTCATGAAGTTAGCTGTAACTTTTGATAGAAGGCTCATACACACATATTTATGGTTTTATCTTATAGAATTCAGCATCTCCGTGCTGGGGAAATAGGTTTTGCAGCTGTTTGAGCTAAGATTTTCAAGTTATTCACGAAATGAAAACCTATACTTTGTTTCGTGCGAGAACTCCATTCAAATGCATGTAATAGTCAGAAACGCACTGTCTCGGCGAAATAAAGCCTTTTTGCACAACTTCATGAAGTTAGCTTTAACTTTTGATAGAAGACTCAGACACACGTATTTATGGCTTTATCTTATAGAATTCAATATCCCCGTGTTGAGCAGACAGGTTTTAAAGCTGTTTGAGCTAAGATTTTCAAGTTATTCACAAGATGAAAACCTATACTTTGTTTCGTGCGAGAACTCCATTCAAATGCATGTAACAGTCAGAAACGCACTGTCTTGGCGAAATAAAGTGTTTTTCATCAACTTCATAGAGACAGCTGTAACTTTTGATAGAAGACTCAGACAGACATATTTATGGCTTTATCTTATAGAATTCAGCATCTCCGTGCTGGGGAAATAGGTTTTGCAGCTGTTTGAGCTAAGATTTTCAAGTTATTCACGAAATGAAAACCTATACTTTGTTTCGTGCGAGAACTCCATTCAAATGCATGTAATAGTCAGAAACGCACTGTCTCGGCGAAATAAAGCCTTTTTGCACAACTTCATGAAGTTAGCTTTAACTTTTGATAGAAGGCACAGACACACGTATTTATGGCTTTATCTTATAGAATTCAGCATCTCCGTGCTGGGGAAATAGGTTTTGCAGCTGTTTGAGCTAAGATTTTCAAGTTATTCACAAGATTAAAACCTATACTTTGTTTCGTGCGAGAACTCCATTCAAATGCATGTAACAGTCAGAAACGCACTGTCTCGGCGAAATAAAGCCTTTTTGCACAACTTCATGAAGTTAGCTGTAACTTTTGATAGAAGGTTCAGACAGACATATTTATGGCTTTATCTTATAGAATTCAGCATCTCCGTGCTGGGGAAATAGGTTTTGCAGCTGTTTGAGCTAAGATTTTCAAGTTATTCACGAAATGAAAACCTATACTTTGTTTCGTGCGAGAACTCCATTCAAATGCATGTAACAGTCAGAAACGCACTGTCTCGGAAAAATAAAGTGTTTTTGTGCAACTTCATGAAGTTAGCTGTAACTTTTGATAGAAGGCTCAGACACACGTATTTATGGCTTTATCTTATAGAATTCAATATCCCCGTGTTGAGCAGACAGGTTTTAAAGCTGTTTGAGCTAAGATTTTCAAGTTATTCACAAGATGAAAACCTATACTTTGTTTCGTGCGAGAACTCCATTCAAATGCATGTAACAGTCAGAAACGCACTGTCTTGGCGAAATAAAGTGTTTTTCATCAACTTCATAGAGACAGCTGTAACTTTTGATAGAAGGTTCAGACAGACATATTTATGGCTTTATCTTATAGAATTCAATATCCCCGTGTTGAGCAGACCGGTTTTGCAGCTGTTTGAGCTAAGATTTTCAAGTTATTCACGAAATGAAAACCTATACTTTGTTTCGTACGAGAACTCCATTCAAATGCATGTAATAGTCAGAAACGCACTGTCTCGGCGAAATAAAGTGTTTTTGTACAACTTCATGAAGTTACATGGAACTTTTGATAGAAGGCTCAGACACACATTTTCATGGTTTTATCTTATAGAATTCAGCATCTCCGTGCTGGGGAAAAAGGTTTTGCAGCTGTTTGAGCTAAGATTTTCAAGTTATTCACAAGATGAAAACCTATACTTTGTTTCGTGCGAGAACTCCATTCAAATGCATGTAATAGTCAGAAACGCACTGTCTCGGCAAAATAAAGCCTTTTTGCACAACTTCATGAAGTTAGCTGTAACTTTTGATAGAAGGCTCAGACACACATATTTATGGTTTTATCTTATAGAATTCAATATCCCCGTTTTGAGCAGACAGGTTTTAAAGCTGTTTGAGCTAAGATTTTCAAGTTATTCACAAGATGAAAACCTATACTTTGTTTCGTGCGAGAACTCCATTCAAATGCATGTAACAGTCAGAAACGCACTGTCTCGGCAAAATAAAGCCTTTTTGCACAACTTCATGAAGTTAGCTGTAACTTTTGATAGAAGGCTCAGATATACGTATTTATGGTTTTATCTTATAGAATTCAATATCCCCGTGTTGAGCAGACAGGTTTTAAAGCTGTTTGAGCTAAGATTTTCAAGTTATTCACGAAATGAAAACCTATACTTTGTTTCGTGCGAGAACTCCATTCAAATGCATGTAACAGTCAGAAACGCACTGTCTCGGCAAAATAAAGCCTTTTTGCACAACTTCATGAAGTTAGCTGTAACTTTTGATAGAAGGCTCAGATATACGTATTTATGGTTTTATCTTATAGAATTCAATATCCCCGTGTTGAGCAGACAGGTTTTAAAGCTGTTTGAGCTAAGATTTTCAAGTTATTCACGAAATGAAAACCTATACTTTGTTTCGTGCGAGAACTCCATTCAAATGCATGTAATAGTCAGAAACGCACTGTCTCGGAAAAATAAAGTGTTTTTGTACAACTTCATGAAGTTAGCTGTAACTTTTGATAGAAGGCTCAGATATACTTATTTATGGCTTTATCTTATAGAATTCAATATCCCCGTGTTGAGCAGACATGTTTTAAAGCTGTTTGAGCTAAGATTTTCAAGTTATTCACGAAATGAAAACCTATACTTTGTTTCGTGCGAGAACTCCATTCAAATGCATGTAATAGTCAGAAACGCACTGTCTCGGCGAAATAAAGCCTTTTTGCACAACTTCATGAAGTTAGCTTTAACTTTTGATAGAAGGCACAGACACACGTATTTATGGCTTTATCTTATAGAATTCAGCATCTCCGTGCTGGGGAAATAGGTTTTGCAGCTGTTTGAGCTAAGATTTTCAAGTTATTCACGAAATGAAAACCTATACTTTGTTTCGTGCGAGAACTCCATTCAAATGCATGTAATAGTCAGAAACGCGCTGTCTCGGCGAAATAAAGCCTTTTTGCACAACTTCATGAAGTTAGCTGTAACTTTTGATAGAAGGCTCAGATATACTTATTTATGGCTTTATCTTATAGAATTCAATATCCCCGTGTTGAGCAGACAGGTTTTAAAGCTGTTTGAGCTAAGATTTTCAAGTTATTCACGAAATGAAAACCTATACTTTGTTTCGTGCGAGAACTCCATTCAAATGCATGTAATAGTCAGAAACGCACTGTCTCGGTGAAATAAAGGCTTTTTGTACAACTTCATGAAGTTAGCTGTAACTTTTGATAGAAGGCTCAGACACACATATTTATGGTTTTATCTTATAGAATTCAGCATCTCCGTGCTGAGGAAATAGGTTTTGCAGCTGTTTGAGCTAAGATTTTCAAGTTATTCACGAAATGAAAACCTATACTTTGTTTCGTGCGAGAACTCCATTCAAATGCATGTAATAGTCAGAAACGCACTGTCTTGGCGAAATAAAGTGTTTTTAATCAACTTCATAGAGACAGCTGTAACTTTTGATAGAAGACTCAGACACACATATTTATGGTTTTATCTTATAGAATTCAGCATCTCCGTGCTGAGGAAATAGGTTTTGCAGCTGTTTGAGCTAAGATTTTCAAGTTATTCACGAAATGAAAACCTATACTTTGTTTCGTGCGAGAACTCCATTCAAATGCATGTAATAGTCAGAAACGCACTGTCTCGGCGAAATAAAGTGTTTTTGTACAACTTCATGAAGTTAGCTGTAACTTTTGATAGAAGGCTCAGACACACATATTTATGGTTTTATCTTATAGAATTCAGCATCTCCGTGCTGGGGAAACAGGTTTTAAAGCTGTTTGAGCTAAGATTTTCGAGTTATTCACAAGATGAAAACCTATACTTTGTTTCGTGCGAGAACTCCATTCAAATGCATGTAACAGTCAGAAACGCACTGTCTTGGCGAAATAAAGTGTTTTTGTACAACTTCATGAAGTTAGCTGTAACTTTAGATAGAAGACTCAGACAGACATATTCATGGCTTTATCTTATAGAATTCAGCATCTCCGTGCTGGGGAAATAGGTTTTGCAGCTGTTTGAGCTAAGATTTCCAAGTTATTCACGAAATGAAAACCTATACTTTGTTTCGTGCGAGAACTCCATTCAAATGCATGTAATAGTCAGAAACGCACTGTCTCGGCGAAATAAAGCCTTTTTGCACAACTTCATGAAGTTAGCTGTAACTTTTGATAGAAGGCTCAGACACACGTATTCATGGCTTTATCTTATAGAATTCAATATCCCCGTGTTGAGCAGACAGGTTTTAAAGCTGTTTGAGCTAAGATTTTCAAGTTATTCACAAGATGAAAACCTATACTTTGTTTCGGGCGAGAACTCCATTCAAATGCATGTAATAGTCAGAAACGCACTGTCTCGGCGAAATAAAGCCTTTTTGCACAACTTCATGAAGTTAGCTGTAACTTTTGATAGAAGGCTCAGACAGACATATTTATGGTTTTATCTTATAGAATTCAGCATCTCCGTGCTGGGGAAATAGGTTTTGCAGCTGTTTGAGCTAAGATTTTCAAGTTATTTACGAAATGAAAACCTATACTTTGTTTCGTGCGAGAACTCCATTCAAATGCATGTAATAGTCAGAAACGCACTGTCTCGGCGAAATAAAGCCTTTTTGCACAACTTCATGAAGTTAGCTGTAACTTTTGATAGAAGGCTCAGACAGACATATTTATGGTTTTATCTTATAGAATTCAGCATCTCCGTGCTGGGGAAATAGGTTTTGCAGCTGTTTGAGCTAAGATTTTCAAGTTATTTACGAAATGAAAACCTATACTTTGTTTCGTGCGAGAACTCCATTCAAATGCATGTAATAGTCAGAAACGCACTGTCTCGGCGAAATAAAGCCTTTTTGCACAACTTCATGAAGTTAGCTGTAACTTTTGATAGAAGGCTCAGACACACATATTTATGGTTTTATCTTATAGAATTCAGCATCTCCGTGCTGGGGAAATAGGTTTTGCAGCTGTTTGAGCTAAGATTTTCAAGTTATTTACGAAATGAAAACCTATACTTTGTTTCGTGCGAGAACTCCATTCAAATGCATGTAATAGTCAGAAACGCACTGTCTCGGCGAAATAAAGCCTTTTTGCACAACTTCATGAAGTTAGCTGTAACTTTTGATAGAAGGCTCAGACACACATATTTATGGTTTTATCTTATAGAATTCAGCATCTCCGTGCTGGGGAAATAGGTTTTGCAGCTGTTTGAGCTAAGATTTTCAAGTTATTCACGAAATGAAAACCTATACTTTGTTTCGTGCGAGAACTCCATTCAAATGCATGTAATAGTCAGAAACGCACTGTCTCGGAAAAATAAAGTGTTTTTGTACAACTTCATGAAGTTAGCTGTAACTTTTGATAGAAGGCTCAGATATACGTATTTATGGCTTTATCTTATAGAATTCAATATCCCCGTGTTGAGCAGACAGGTTTTAAAGCTGTTTGAGCTAAGATTTTCAAGTTATTCACGAAATGAAAACCTATACTTTGTTTCGTGCGAGAACTCCATTCAAATGCATGTAACAGTCAGAAACGCACTGTCTTGGCGAAATAAAGTGTTTTTCATCAACTTCATAGAGACAGCTGTAACTTTAGATAGAAGGCTCAGACACACGTATTTATGGCTTTATCTTATAGAATTCAATATCCCCGTGTTGAGCAGACAGGTTTTAAAGCTGTTTGAGCTAAGATTTTCAAGTTATTCACAAGATGAAAACCTATACTTTGTTTCGTGCGAGAACTCCATTCAAATGCATGTAACAGTCAGAAACGCACTGTCTTGGCGAAATAAAGTGTTTTTAATCAACTTCATAGAGACAGCTGTAACTTTTGATAGAAGACTCAGACAGACATATTTATGGCTTTATCTTATAGAATTCAGCATCTCCGTGCTGGGGAAATAGGTTTTGCAGCTGTTTGAGCTAAGATTTTCAAGTTATTCACGAAATGAAAACCTATACTTTGTTTCGTGCGAGAACTCCATTCAAATGCATGTAATAGTCAGAAACGCACTGTCTCGGCGAAATAAAGCCTTTTTGCACAACTTCATGAAGTTAGCTTTAACTTTTGATAGAAGGCACAGACACACGTATTTATGGCTTTATCTTATAGAATTCAGCATCTCCGTGCTGGGGAAATAGGTTTTGCAGCTGTTTGAGCTAAGATTTTCAAGTTATTCACAAGATTAAAACCTATACTTTGTTTCGTGCGAGAACTCCATTCAAATGCATGTAACAGTCAGAAACGCACTGTCTCGGCGAAATAAAGCCTTTTTGCACAACTTCATGAAGTTAGCTGTAACTTTTGATAGAAGGTTCAGACAGACATATTTATGGCTTTATCTTATAGAATTCAGCATCTCCGTGCTGGGGAAATAGGTTTTGCAGCTGTTTGAGCTAAGATTTTCAAGTTATTCACGAAATGAAAACCTATACTTTGTTTCGTGCGAGAACTCCATTCAAATGCATGTAACAGTCAGAAACGCACTGTCTCGGAAAAATAAAGTGTTTTTGTGCAACTTCATGAAGTTAGCTGTAACTTTTGATAGAAGGCTCAGACACACGTATTTATGGCTTTATCTTATAGAATTCAATATCCCCGTGTTGAGCAGACAGGTTTTAAAGCTGTTTGAGCTAAGATTTTCAAGTTATTCACAAGATGAAAACCTATACTTTGTTTCGTGCGAGAACTCCATTCAAATGCATGTAACAGTCAGAAACGCACTGTCTTGGCGAAATAAAGTGTTTTTCATCAACTTCATAGAGACAGCTGTAACTTTTGATAGAAGGTTCAGACAGACATATTTATGGCTTTATCTTATAGAATTCAATATCCCCGTGTTGAGCAGACCGGTTTTGCAGCTGTTTGAGCTAAGATTTTCAAGTTATTCACGAAATGAAAACCTATACTTTGTTTCGTACGAGAACTCCATTCAAATGCATGTAATAGTCAGAAACGCACTGTCTCGGCGAAATAAAGTGTTTTTGTACAACTTCATGAAGTTACATGGAACTTTTGATAGAAGGCTCAGACACACATTTTCATGGTTTTATCTTATAGAATTCAGCATCTCCGTGCTGGGGAAAAAGGTTTTGCAGCTGTTTGAGCTAAGATTTTCAAGTTATTCACAAGATGAAAACCTATACTTTGTTTCGTGCGAGAACTCCATTCAAATGCATGTAATAGTCAGAAACGCACTGTCTCGGCAAAATAAAGCCTTTTTGCACAACTTCATGAAGTTAGCTGTAACTTTTGATAGAAGGCTCAGACACACATATTTATGGTTTTATCTTATAGAATTCAATATCCCCGTTTTGAGCAGACAGGTTTTAAAGCTGTTTGAGCTAAGATTTTCAAGTTATTCACAAGATGAAAACCTATACTTTGTTTCGTGCGAGAACTCCATTCAAATGCATGTAACAGTCAGAAACGCACTGTCTCGGCAAAATAAAGCCTTTTTGCACAACTTCATGAAGTTAGCTGTAACTTTTGATAGAAGGCTCAGATATACGTATTTATGGTTTTATCTTATAGAATTCAATATCCCCGTGTTGAGCAGACAGGTTTTAAAGCTGTTTGAGCTAAGATTTTCAAGTTATTCACGAAATGAAAACCTATACTTTGTTTCGTGCGAGAACTCCATTCAAATGCATGTAACAGTCAGAAACGCACTGTCTCGGCAAAATAAAGCCTTTTTGCACAACTTCATGAAGTTAGCTGTAACTTTTGATAGAAGGCTCAGATATACGTATTTATGGTTTTATCTTATAGAATTCAATATCCCCGTGTTGAGCAGACAGGTTTTAAAGCTGTTTGAGCTAAGATTTTCAAGTTATTCACGAAATGAAAACCTATACTTTGTTTCGTGCGAGAACTCCATTCAAATGCATGTAATAGTCAGAAACGCACTGTCTCGGAAAAATAAAGTGTTTTTGTACAACTTCATGAAGTTAGCTGTAACTTTTGATAGAAGGCTCAGATATACTTATTTATGGCTTTATCTTATAGAATTCAATATCCCCGTGTTGAGCAGACATGTTTTAAAGCTGTTTGAGCTAAGATTTTCAAGTTATTCACGAAATGAAAACCTATACTTTGTTTCGTGCGAGAACTCCATTCAAATGCATGTAATAGTCAGAAACGCACTGTCTCGGCGAAATAAAGCCTTTTTGCACAACTTCATGAAGTTAGCTTTAACTTTTGATAGAAGGCACAGACACACGTATTTATGGCTTTATCTTATAGAATTCTATATCCCCGTGTTGAGCAGACAGGTTTTAAAGCTGTTTGAGCTAAGATTTTCAAGTTATTCACGAAATGAAAACCTATACTTTGTTTCGTGCGAGAACTCCATTCAAATGCATGTAACAGTCAGAAACGCACTGTCTTGGCGAAATAAAGTGTTTTTGTACAACTTCATGAAGTTAGCTGTAACTTTTGATAGAAGGTTCAGACAGACATATTTATGGCTTTATCTTATAGAATTCAGCATCTCCGTGCTGGGGAAATAGGTTTTGCAGCTGTTTGAGCTAAGATTTTCAAGTTATTCACGAAATGAAAACCTATACTTTGTTTCGTGCGAGAACTCCATTCAAATGCATGTAATAGTCAGAAACGCGCTGTCTCGGCGAAATAAAGCCTTTTTGCACAACTTCATGAAGTTAGCTGTAACTTTTGATAGAAGGCTCAGATATACTTATTTATGGCTTTATCTTATAGAATTCAATATCCCCGTGTTGAGCAGACAGGTTTTAAAGCTGTTTGAGCTAAGATTTTCAAGTTATTCACGAAATGAAAACCTATACTTTGTTTCGTGCGAGAACTCCATTCAAATGCATGTAATAGTCAGAAACGCACTGTCTCGGTGAAATAAAGGCTTTTTGTACAACTTCATGAAGTTAGCTGTAACTTTTGATAGAAGGCTCAGACACACATATTTATGGTTTTATCTTATAGAATTCAGCATCTCCGTGCTGAGGAAATAGGTTTTGCAGCTGTTTGAGCTAAGATTTTCAAGTTATTCACGAAATGAAAACCTATACTTTGTTTCGTGCGAGAACTCCATTCAAATGCATGTAATAGTCAGAAACGCACTGTCTTGGCGAAATAAAGTGTTTTTAATCAACTTCATAGAGACAGCTGTAACTTTTGATAGAAGACTCAGACACACATATTTATGGTTTTATCTTATAGAATTCAGCATCTCCGTGCTGAGGAAATAGGTTTTGCAGCTGTTTGAGCTAAGATTTTCAAGTTATTCACGAAATGAAAACCTATACTTTGTTTCGTGCGAGAACTCCATTCAAATGCATGTAATAGTCAGAAACGCACTGTCTCGGCGAAATAAAGTGTTTTTGTACAACTTCATGAAGTTAGCTGTAACTTTTGATAGAAGGCTCAGACACACATATTTATGGTTTTATCTTATAGAATTCAGCATCTCCGTGCTGGGGAAACAGGTTTTAAAGCTGTTTGAGCTAAGATTTTCGAGTTATTCACAAGATGAAAACCTATACTTTGTTTCGTGCGAGAACTCCATTCAAATGCATGTAACAGTCAGAAACGCACTGTCTTGGCGAAATAAAGTGTTTTTGTACAACTTCATGAAGTTAGCTGTAACTTTAGATAGAAGACTCAGACAGACATATTCATGGCTTTATCTTATAGAATTCAGCATCTCCGTGCTGGGGAAATAGGTTTTGCAGCTGTTTGAGCTAAGATTTCCAAGTTATTCACGAAATGAAAACCTATACTTTGTTTCGTGCGAGAACTCCATTCAAATGCATGTAATAGTCAGAAACGCACTGTCTCGGCGAAATAAAGCCTTTTTGCACAACTTCATGAAGTTAGCTGTAACTTTTGATAGAAGGCTCAGACACACGTATTCATGGCTTTATCTTATAGAATTCAATATCCCCGTGTTGAGCAGACAGGTTTTAAAGCTGTTTGAGCTAAGATTTTCAAGTTATTCACAAGATGAAAACCTATACTTTGTTTCGGGCGAGAACTCCATTCAAATGCATGTAATAGTCAGAAACGCACTGTCTCGGCGAAATAAAGCCTTTTTGCACAACTTCATGAAGTTAGCTGTAACTTTTGATAGAAGGCTCAGACAGACATATTTATGGTTTTATCTTATAGAATTCAGCATCTCCGTGCTGGGGAAATAGGTTTTGCAGCTGTTTGAGCTAAGATTTTCAAGTTATTTACGAAATGAAAACCTATACTTTGTTTCGTGCGAGAACTCCATTCAAATGCATGTAATAGTCAGAAACGCACTGTCTCGGCGAAATAAAGCCTTTTTGCACAACTTCATGAAGTTAGCTGTAACTTTTGATAGAAGGCTCAGACAGACATATTTATGGTTTTATCTTATAGAATTCAGCATCTCCGTGCTGGGGAAATAGGTTTTGCAGCTGTTTGAGCTAAGATTTTCAAGTTATTTACGAAATGAAAACCTATACTTTGTTTCGTGCGAGAACTCCATTCAAATGCATGTAATAGTCAGAAACGCACTGTCTCGGCGAAATAAAGCCTTTTTGCACAACTTCATGAAGTTAGCTGTAACTTTTGATAGAAGGCTCAGACACACATATTTATGGTTTTATCTTATAGAATTCAGCATCTCCGTGCTGGGGAAATAGGTTTTGCAGCTGTTTGAGCTAAGATTTTCAAGTTATTTACGAAATGAAAACCTATACTTTGTTTCGTGCGAGAACTCCATTCAAATGCATGTAATAGTCAGAAACGCACTGTCTCGGCGAAATAAAGCCTTTTTGCACAACTTCATGAAGTTAGCTGTAACTTTTGATAGAAGGCTCAGACACACATATTTATGGTTTTATCTTATAGAATTCAGCATCTCCGTGCTGGGGAAATAGGTTTTGCAGCTGTTTGAGCTAAGATTTTCAAGTTATTCACGAAATGAAAACCTATACTTTGTTTCGTGCGAGAACTCCATTCAAATGCATGTAATAGTCAGAAACGCACTGTCTCGGAAAAATAAAGTGTTTTTGTACAACTTCATGAAGTTAGCTGTAACTTTTGATAGAAGGCTCAGATATACGTATTTATGGCTTTATCTTATAGAATTCAATATCCCCGTGTTGAGCAGACAGGTTTTAAAGCTGTTTGAGCTAAGATTTTCAAGTTATTCACGAAATGAAAACCTATACTTTGTTTCGTGCGAGAACTCCATTCAAATGCATGTAACAGTCAGAAACGCACTGTCTTGGCGAAATAAAGTGTTTTTCATCAACTTCATAGAGACAGCTGTAACTTTAGATAGAAGGCTCAGACACACGTATTTATGGCTTTATCTTATAGAATTCAATATCCCCGTGTTGAGCAGACAGGTTTTAAAGCTGTTTGAGCTAAGATTTTCAAGTTATTCACAAGATGAAAACCTATACTTTGTTTCGTGCGAGAACTCCATTCAAATGCATGTAACAGTCAGAAACGCACTGTCTTGGCGAAATAAAGTGTTTTTAATCAACTTCATAGAGACAGCTGTAACTTTTGATAGAAGGTTCAGACAGACATATTAATGGCTTTATCTTATAGAATCCAGCATCTCCGTGCTGGGGAAATAGGTTTTGCAGCTGTTTGAGCTAAGATTTTCAAGTTATTCACGAAATGAAAACCTATACTTTGTTTCGTGCGAGAACTCCATTCAAATGCATGTAATAGTCAGAAACGCACTGTCTCGGAAAAATAAAGTGTTTTTGTACAACTTCATGAAGTTAGCTGTAACTTTTGATAGAAGGCTCAGATATACGTATTTATGGCTTTATCTTATAGAATTCAATATCCCCGTGTTGAGCAGACAGGTTTTAAAGCTGTTTGAGCTAAGATTTTCAAGTTATTCACAAGATGAAAACCTATACTTTGTTTCGTGCGAGAACTCCATTCAAATGCATGTAACAGTCAGAAACGCACTGTCTTGGCGAAATAAAGTGTTTTTAATCAACTTCATAGAGACAGCTGTAACTTTTGATAGAAGACTCAGACAGACATATTAATGGCTTTATCTTATAGAATCCAGCATCTCCGTGCTGGGGAAATAGGTTTTGCAGCTGTTTGAGCTAAGATTTTCAAGTTATTCACGAAATGAAAACCTATACTTTGTTTCGTGCGAGAACTCCATTCAAATGCATGTAATAGTCAGAAACGCACTGTCTCGGAAAAATAAAGTGTTTTTGTACAACTTCATGAAGTTAGCTGTAACTTTTGATAGAAGGCTCAGACACACATATTTATGGTTTTATCTTATAGAATCCAGCATCTCCGTGCTGGGGAAAAAGGTTTTGCAGCTGTTTGAGCTAAGATTTTCAAGTTATTCACGAAATGAAAACCTATACTTTGTTTCGTGCGAGAACTCCATTCAAATGCATGTAATAGTCAGAAACGCACTGTCTCGGAAAAATAAAGTGTTTTTGTACAACTTCATGAAGTTAGCTGTAACTTTTGATAGAAGGCTCAGATATACATATTTATGGCTTTATCTTATAGAATTCAATATCCCCGTGTTGAGCAGACAGGTTTTAAAGCTGTTTGAGCTAAGATTTTCAAGTTATTCACGAAATGAAAACCTATACTTTGTTTCGTGCGAGAACTCCATTCAAATGCATGTAATAGTCAGAAACGCACTGTCTCGGCGAAATAAAGCCTTTTTGCACAACTTCATGAAGTTAGCTGTAACTTTTGATAGAAGGCTCAGACACACATATTTATGGTTTTATCTTATAGAATTCAGCATCTCCGTGCTGGGGAAATAGGTTTTGCAGCTGTTTGAGCTAAGATTTTCAAGTTATTCACGAAATGAAAACCTATACTTTGTTTCGTGCGAGAACTCCATTCAAATGCATGTAATAGTCAGAAACGCACTGTCTCGGAAAAATAAAGTGTTTTTGTACAACTTCATGAAGTTAGCTTTAACTTTTGATAGAAGGCTCAGACACACGTATTTATGGCTTTATCTTATAGAATTCAATATCCCCGTGTTGAGCAGACAGGTTTTAAAGCTGTTTGAGCTAAGATTTTCAAGTTATTCACAAGATGAAAACCTATACTTTGTTTCGTGCGAGAACTCCATTCAAATGCATGTAATAGTCAGAAACGCACTGTCTCGGCGAAATAAAGCCTTTTTGCACAACTTCATGAAGTTAGCTTTAACTTTTGATAGAAGGCACAGACACACGTATTTATGGCTTTATCTTATAGAATTCAATATCCCCGTGTTGAGCAGACAGGTTTTAAAGCTGTTTGAGCTAAGATTTTCAAGTTATTCACAAGATGAAAACCTATACTTTGTTTCGTGCGAGAACTCCATTCAAATGCATGTAACAGTCAGAAACGCACTGTCTTGGCGAAATAAAGTGTTTTTCATCAACTTCATAGAGACAGCTGTAACTTTTGATAGAAGGTTCAGACAGACATATTCATGGCTTTATCTTATAGAATTCAGCATCTCCGTGCTGGGGAAATAGGTTTTGCAGCTGTTTGAGCTAAGATTTTCAAGTTATTCACGAAATGAAAACCTATACTTTGTTTCGTGCGAGAACTCCATTCAAATGCATGTAACAGTCAGAAACGCACTGTCTCGGAAAAATAAAGTGTTTTTGTACAACTTCATGAAGTTAGCTGTAACTTTTGATAGAAGGCTCAGATATACTTATTTATGGCTTTATCTTATAGAATTCAATATCCCCGTGTTGAGCAGACAGGTTTTAAAGCTGTTTGAGCTAAGATTTTCAAGTTATTCACAAGATGAAAACCTATACTTTGTTTCGTGCGAGAACTCCATTCAAATGCATGTAACAGTCAGAAACGCACTGTCTTGGCGAAATAAAGTGTTTTTAATCAACTTCATAGAGACAGCTGTAACTTTTGATAGAAGACTCAGACAGACATATTAATGGCTTTATCTTATAGAATCCAGCATCTCCGTGCTGGGGAAATAGGTTTTGCAGCTGTTTGAGCTAAGATTTTCAAGTTATTCACGAAATGAAAACCTATACTTTGTTTCGTGCGAGAACTCCATTCAAATGCATGTAACAGTCAGAAACGCACTGTCTTGGCGAAATAAAGTGTTTTTAATCAACTTCATAGAGACAGCTGTAACTTTTGATAGAAGACTCAGACAGACATATTAATGGCTTTATCTTATAGAATTCAGCATCTCCGTGCTGGGGAAATAGGTTTTGCAGCTGTTTGAGCTAAGATTTTCAAGTTATTCACGAAATGAAAACCTATACTTTGTTTCGTGCGAGAACTCCATTCAAATGCATGTAATAGTCAGAAACGCACTGTGTGAAGAGAAAAGTTATTAGAAAGGCAAATGAAGTCACACTCAGATATCTAATTTTTACATGCGCATGGGCGGTCAGTCCGATCTGCTCTGCTGTCAAAGTGCGCACAACAGATGTGACAGAAAAACCGCCCAGGGCTCTCAGCGCATTCTTTATTTATACTCCAAGTGAGCTTTCAAGGAAGTGGGAGTGGTATGTTCAGTATACAAAAACGTTTCCATAATAGGAGAAACCTTTAGCTTGTCTGTTGAAATAGGAGATAGCTTGGTATGTATAGAAACTTAAACATTTCCTTAAAAGGAGAGTGAGAGAGGGGGGTGACCATTAACTCAGGATGTAGTATGTATGTCACCGCATTCCTCTACACATCTGGTTCCACTTTCCTTTCCTGTGGTGGTTCCAACTCACAAGCTCTCCTATCTTAAATGAAGCTACAACTAAACAATAATCACAAAACTAAAAAATCTCTTATCATTCCCTCCTGTTTGTAGCGATTTTAAGCAAATACATCAATGTGTTTCAGACACAGACCCTACATTGTGAGTGCTTTCGGTCTGGTCGTCATAAAATGTGTATCATTCAAACATAATCATTCATCACATTTGTTTCATACTCATCGTCTTCTCCTTCTTCCTCGTCTGGCACAGTAACATATGCAACAAGAGATTGGGATATCATTCTTGATACCATTCCTCTTACACAGGGGATAATGCATGTAGTAAAGATACAAAACATAATAAGTATTAGGCCAATAAACATTAAAACCTTAAACATCAGTGTTCTCCATGAGCCGCTCATAAACCAATTCCACCAGTTACTTTGTGAATTTGCCCAATCGGTTACCTGTGCCTGTTTAACGTTTCTAAGTAATTGTAGAGCATTTGTCATATTATCAGAATGCACATTGTCTGGAATATATGTACAACAAGTTATATTAAACAAAACACAGTCCGCGTTTTTCTGCCATGGTCATGTCCAGGGCAACTCTGTGTTGCATAACAGTTATTCTTATGGCATCAATTTCCTGATTTTGCTCTTTGTTGATGCTGGTCGATGCATTTAAAAACAGTCCAAAACTATAGTCCAATAGTCAGGAGGTTGCTGTGGTTTAGGACAATTCCTAAATATTGATAACCTAGACTGGCAAAGCTTGCTGCGCATGTCACTTGAATCATGTTCATAAGTCTGCCATATAATGTAGCATGCTGTGTTGTAGCAGGCATGCGTGAGCATATATAACAATCTTTGTCTTCTTTGCGATTATATATGTATCTATACCAGGCGTTGTTCATCCAGGGGTGGATGTAGTCCTGTGTCACTTCAGTCAGGTGTGAGTTATCATATGTCCATGCCCTTCTATGCAAGTTGGCTTCTTGATCCTTTAAGTGCATCAGGGTCCATGCTGTAAGCAGCAGGGCCAAGGTGGTAAGCAGAATAATCTTCATGATGACCAAACACACCGATTTACTCTGGTGAGTAGACTACAGGCGAGAAGTAGAAGGCGGGATATACCCAATCAGCCCTCCCTTCACTTGTAGATCACCAAAGAGTCGGGATGGTGGTGTCTTTAGGTTGTGCTGTCACTCACTTCCATTTTTGCAATGGCTCTGGTGGATCCAAGAGGGCCTCTCAGCGATTTTGCAAGCTGTTGGCGTCGTTAGGAGTACTTGGTATGGACCTTCCCATCGGGATGGGTTCCAATTCTTTCTCTGGAGTACTCATATAAGGACCCAATCGCCTGGTTTTAATCTGCAAGAGACTTGAGAAGCGTCGCACGGCAGTTCAAAACAATATCCCTATTTTCTACTAGTTTTGCCATTCTTTCTACTAAAGTTGTCTTTCTAACAGATTTATCTATTGGTTCACTTTCATCAATTCATGCATCTTTTCACTGAGGTCTGATTCAAACTATCTTACTTCTGATTCTTTCCAAAAATAATTTCACATGTAACATTTTATATATGTGTGTTTTCTACTTTTGTTTACCTCTTTATTGTAATCTGGTGGACATCTCTAAACACCATCATGAGTTCAGGCTTCAATTTCAACCCAATTATACTCCTCTGGGCTTCACCTTCCCACTGGCCCCTGTACCCTTCTCAAAGTGTCCTTTGTTGTCTTAAATCTCCAGCAAACACAATCTGTTTCTTCTCTGTTTCTTCCTTTTAGATTAAGTCCCAGCCAGGCAAAATATCACATTCAGTGCCTTTAAACAGTTATGTCACACTGTTCTTACCAGCCTGCTGTTAATTCTTCAATTCCACGATATTCTGTTGGTCTTCATCAGGAGATTGACTGTCCTTTGAGCTTCTTTTCAGGATCGGGACAAGTGGGAGGTCAAGCTATAAAATTTTAAGCCAAACTTTGGCTTGTTTTCTCCCAATTATGTTAATCTATGGTTTTGCTGCTATGCTCAAAATTCTAGGTTGAGAAAAGTCCACCTTTATTTATTTGTGACCTATATTGACACACTAAACCATACCATTAATATCATTTTCATTTCTTTTCTTAAAGCCTCCATTTGCTTCATCTGGCTTGAGTCTGTCTCTTCTGTTTTTCTCTCTGGGTGCTCACTCCTTATATGGGCATGCAAAGTTCCTGTCACACACACACTTCCTGTTACTCTCTTTTGTGTTTCTACAGGCTAATCAAACTCATTTTGTATTTACAGTCTACAAACCCTCTGTAATTCTACTAACTTCTAATCTAAAATGTAACGTCATTCACACAATAATTTCATAATCCTCTCACACACACTGCCTTTTAAATAAACTAAACTCTTTGCATTTTTATCTATTTCAGACATTTTCTGAGTCTCTGTTTTATGGTGCTGTTAGTTCTCTCTACTAACCCTGCACTCCATGGATGATAAGCACAGTGATTTCTTATGCTGAATCCTAGTGCTTCAGAGACCTTACTGATCACATCATTGACAAAATGTGTCCCATTGTCTGATCTTATCAGAGAAGGGATACCATATGTTGGAATAAAATGATTACATAAACATTTTGCAATGAAGATTGCCTCTGCTTTCACTGGATATATCTCTGGTCAGTTTGAAAACACATCTATGAACACTAAGGCATATTTTAATCCTTGACATTCATTCAATTCAATAAAATCCATGTGGATGGTGTGGAGAACTGGCCTCTCTTAGGTCTTAAGTTTCCTTGTGAGTTGTGTTTTTGACAGAATAGGCATGTTCTTACAAATTTTTCGCTGAAGTTTCAAAATTTATAGTGTAAAAGTATTATTTATCTATACTATATTTCCCTCCTGTTGACACATGTATTACTTCATGTGTCACTACAGCCGCTGTCCTGTGTAACGACACTGATAGTATTGGTTTTCCATCACAGACCATTAAGTCATCTTTCAGTTGTGCTCCACATTTCAGCCACGTGTTCTGTTCAGTGATCGTTGCAGCTTTTTGTTCGGTTTTTAGTACGTCAAGTGGTATTTGTGTACAATGTTCGGATGTTAGAAGCGTTATCGTTTGTTGTGCAGCCTGCTTTGCTGTTTGATCTGCAAAATTATTTCCTTTTGTGACAATAAAATTGTCTTTTTGATGTGCTACACATTTACAAAGTGCCAATTGTTTTGGCAAGCTAATCACTTCCAATAAGATTTTTAATAAGCTGCCGTGTTGCAGGGGTTATCCGTAGAGGTGACCATACCTCTGTTATGCCAAATTTTGGCAAAGTGGTGCACTGCTGAAAAAACAAACTGGCTGCCATTGTACATATTTATATTTTGGCCTGCGTGCAATTCATATGCACATATGACTGCATACGTGCAGCCGACTCTTTTACTGCCTCTGCTGCGGCTGCATAGGCTTACATATGCAGGCAGGCCTGACGCTACAGAGTCTAATTTACACGAGTCTAAATTTCACCAGGAATGTTAACAGGCGTTGTTTTTCTCCAAATGCCTGTGTTATCACAGCTTTCATATAACCTGCTCCTCTATCTACACGTAAGTAGAAAGGCTTATCATAGTCAGGCAGTGCTAAAACTGTATCTGTCTGTAATGCCTATTTTTTAAACAACTGAATGCTTCTTCTGTCTTCTCTATAGATGCAACATTACATCTTCACTTAATGCATTTTTAGATAATTTCTAGTTTTTCAAAGAATCCACCCATCTCACCCATCTCACACATTTCAAACTTTGAAGTTAGGGTTTTTATATATATATATTTTAAACTTTGAATTGCTCACAGTTCTAAAACTAGGCATTTGTAAATCATATGCCTAATCACTATGTGTCACTGTGATCCACAAGTATGGTCACAAATTCGCTTCCAAATCAACAAAATAAAATAATCAAACAAAAACAAAAAACATACATGAGTCAGGACACAAAAGAAAAATGCTGCTACTGAAACAGAGCAGAAGTGTGAGGGAAAAACTGAGCTCACAGACAGCTGCGTGTGTTGGCTTTTAATGCAGCTTCTGCTCTAAAAACAAATAAATAAAAATAAAAGAAAATGTGTAACATGCTCATCAACTTAGCGGTGTCCACATATTTAATTCAACTTCTCAATCCTGTAGCTTTAGCTGTTGTCTACAGGGTTTGGCTTATTAGTTGTTATTATAGGTGTGCTCTATATCTCAGTAATGTTTTATCCAGGATAAATGACAGATGTTTAAGCAGGTCAAGTGCCTCTATGCACGTAATTAGTTTAGATAGTTTCTTTATTTTCTTCATCTCATGTGTCATTATACTGAGTTTGAGCAAACCTTAAGCTTGATGCAGATTACTTCATAACAATCATCCACTTCACATCATAACTGACTAGGTTGCTTCTCATTATTAATATTATGTCATTATTAATATTATCATCTTTTTCTTTCTATATAATGACAATAGTATATTACAATATTTTATTAGTGTATACCACTATACTACTACTGAGCCAATTTAATAGTTAGGATCATCTTACTCAGCAAACAGATAATTTAGAATTCATCCAGTCTGTACAAATTTACTTTTTTCTGAACAGGTTTGCACCTACTTCTTAGACTGGTCTTCTGTTTGTCTCATCTCAGATCCAACCTTCAGTCACATTCATTCTCTCTGTTGCGTGGCGAACCAAGCAATTTATTATTATATATTTTATATTTTATTTTGTATCCATCAAGGGCTTCGGGTGATCTGCAGTTTCACCCTTTCCCAAGCTGGAGACATTTACCTTTTCACACTTTCCTTGGCTGAACAATGACACAGCCCCAATGTACCTTATGCACCTCTCTATTTTATTTAAAAGGTTTTCGTGTGAATTATTTCCTTTTATTGATTTTATACATTCTGGGCATGATTGTCATGCCAACTATGTTTCATTGTTAATATCAGCTTACAGGTTGTTATCCTTCCTATTATTAGTTTCAATACGGTAAAAATAAGTTCTAATATAATTTTGTCTTTATTTATTTTATTTTTGTACTTCTTATATTTATATCTATTCGGTGGGGTCTGTTTCCAACCTTTTTAAACTACTTTAAACTATTTTGATCTCTAGTTTTCACTTAATAAGGGTTTTATTAGTCACTGCACTGTAGTGTGACCTGATGCTGATTTTACTATTAGAATATCTTCTGAGAATTGTACTTCCTGTGGTCTTCTGTTCAAAACGGTTTTACATACTCCTGTATCACATAACATCTGCACTGGTTTGCTATTAACATATACTGTCAGTGTAGGTTTGCCTTTTACTTCAGACACTAATTGATAGACAGTAAATACTTCTGCGTCACTTTTATCATTTTCATTTGGCTTTTTCTCATTTAGTCATTCATTTGAATATTGCCGTTTGTCTGTTTTATGTCTGCAATCTCTGGCGAAATGCCCTTCCTTGCCACAATTCCAGCACGTATTATCTCTTTCTTCACTTCTTTCGCGTAAGTCTGTCTGTCCTACATATCTCTGGCCCTTTCCTCTAAATCCTCCTCTGTCCCTGTCTGTTACCTCTCCACCTTCTCCACCTTCCCCTGCGGGATGGCCGTATCTGGGGTTTAGTACTGCTATCATGGGAAAAATGCCGGGAGGACCAGGTGGATCAACATCACCTCCCATATCTCCTCCGTAGCGATCTTTTCCTATTTTTTTTTTTTTTTTTTTTTTTTTTTTTGTGGATTTTCACCTAGTGCTATTTTATCTAACATGTTTTGTGCCTCTGCATAAGGACCAGGTTGAGGTCTGAACGGATCACAGGATTGTTTAAGGGGGGTCGCAGCAGCGGAAGTGGGGGCTGGTTTCACAGCAGCAAAAGTGGGGGTCGGCCTCGCAGCAGCGAGTGGAGCATATGGTGGGGGGTCTAATACCTCTGCCTTTTCTTTCTTCTTTTCTTGTTTCTTTTGTTTATTCTCACATCGTCTATCTGCCTCTCTCTTCCGTGCTTGGAAATATTCTAATTCTTACGTGCGTTTTCCTTCTTTCTTTATTTTGTCTCTCCTATTTCTTTCAGTAATGCTTCTTTAAGTTGTATTAATGCAGATGGGCTACATTCTCATTTAGTCTTTTTAGAATTTCTCCATCTTTGCACACTAATTTGTCCGGCGCCTGGACACTTTTTTCCCAATCACTGTTCGTCAACAGTAAACTTAGTGGGCTGATTACCCATTAAAACAGAACTGCAGAGCCTTCTCTGGTATTAGACTTAAAGAGTGGTTACTGACTACGCCCTTCTACTCCACTCTAATTAGTGGAGCGGTGTCAGTTTTATGAGGCGGAACTCAACCGTTCTCTTTTGTCACCAGTACTTCAGCTACTGACAGGAAATAAAATGACAATAACAATGAGAGTGATTCAGCAGCGTATTTGTGCTGTTTAAATCAATTCACTCTCAACACACAGAAAACACAAACATTTAAACAGACATTTCACACAATCGCGCAGACCTTTACGGAAGGCCAGTCCTAAAGCTTTTATTTTGAAAATCCTTTCGGCGGATCAGTCCGACGCTTTTATTTTGAAAATCCGTTCGGTGGATTACCCCAACGCTTTTACTTTGAAAATCCGTTCGGTGGATCACCCCAACGCGTTTATTTTGAAAATCCGTTCGGTGGATCACCCCAACGCGTTTATTTTGAAAATCCGTTCGGTGGATCACCCCAGCGCTTTTACAAATCCGTGCAGTGGATTAGACTAATTACACCCTTTCGGCGGGTGAGACCAAAGTTCGTTTTACGCGAGTGTAAATGAGTGACTTCCTTTACCTTCCCAAGATTCTCTGGCTATGTTGAAAGTCAGCCACTGGATCCCAGCGTCGTGGACCACTTGATAAAACACTGGCCAGGAATCGAATTTTAGCGTCCCTGGACTTTTTCACTCCTACCTAGAGGACAGATTTCAGTGCAGCTTTCCACGACGGCAGGACACAGCGGCCGATGCTTCCTCTCCGGCTCGGAGGACCAAGAAAATGTGAAGAGAAAAGTTATTAGAAAGGCAAATGAAGTCACACTCAGATATCTAATTTTTACATGCGCATGGGCGGTCAGTCCGATCTGCTCTGCTGTCAAAGTGCGCACAACAGATGTGACAGAAAAACCGCCCAGGGCTCTCAGCGCATTCTTTATTTATACTCCAAGTGAGCTTTCAAGGAAGTGGGAGTGGTATGTTCAGTATACAAAAACGTTTCCATAATAGGAGAAACCTTTAGCTTGTCTGTTGAAATAGGAGATAGCTTGGTATGTATAGAAACTTAAACATTTCCTTAAAAGGAGAGTGAGAGAGGGGGGTGACCATTAACTCAGGATGTAGTATGTATGTCACCGCATTCCTCTACACATCTGGTTCCACTTTCCTTTCCTGTGGTGGTTCCAACTCACAAGCTCTCCTATCTTAAATGAAGCTACAACTAAACAATAATCACAAAACTAAAAAATCTCTTATCACACTGTCTCGGAAAAATAAAGTGTTTTTGTACAACTTCATGAAGTTAGCTGTAACTTTTGATAGAAGGCTCAGATATACTTATTTATGGCTTTATCTTATAGAATTCAATATCCCCGTGTTGAGCAGACAGGTTTTAAAGCTGTTTGAGCTAAGATTTTCGAGTTATTCACAAGATGAAAACCTATACTTTGTTTTCTGGCGAGAACTCCATTCAAATGCATGTAATAGTCAGAAACGCACTGTCTCGGAAAAATAAAGTGTTTTTGTACAACTTCATGAAGTTAGCTGTAACTTTTGATAGAAGGCTCAGACACACGTATTTATGGCTTTATCTTATAGAATCCAGCATCTCCGTGCTGGGGAAATAGGTTTTGCAGCTGTTTGAGCTAAGATTTTCAAGTTATTCACGAAATGAAAACCTATACTTTGTTTCGTGCGAGAACTCCATTCAAATGCATGTAACAGTCAGAAACGCACTGTCTCGGCGAAATAAAGCCTTTTTGCACAACTTCATGAAGTTAGCTGTAACTTTTGATAGAAGACTCAGACAGACATATTTATGGTTTTATCTTATAGAATCCAGCATCTCCGTGCT
The DNA here is from genome assembly GCF_051167445.1 of Perissodus microlepis. NCBI lineage: Eukaryota > Metazoa > Chordata > Actinopteri > Cichliformes > Cichlidae > Perissodus > Perissodus microlepis. The sequence goes on along the minus strand of NC_140476.1, from coordinate 31,820,378 downwards.
GGGGAAATAGGTTTTGCAGCTGTTTGAGCTAAGATTTTCAAGTTATTCACGAAATGAAAACCTATACTTTGTTTCGTGCGAGAACTCCATTCAAATGCATGTAATAGTCAGAAACGCACTGTCTCGGAAAAATAAAGTGTTTTTGTACAACTTCATGAAGTTAGCTGTAACTTTTGATAGAAGGCTCAGATATACTTATTTATGGCTTTATCTTATAGAATTCAATATCCCCGTGTTGAGCAGACAGGTTTTAAAGCTGTTTGAGCTAAGATTTTCAAGTTATTCACGAAATGAAAACCTATACTTTGTTTCGTGCGAGAACTCCATTCAAATGCATGTAACAGTCAGAAACGCACTGTCTCGGCGAAATAAAGCCTTTTTGCACAACTTCATGAAGTTAGCTGTAACTTTTGATAGAAGGCTCAGACACACATATTTATGGTTTTATCTTATAGAATTCAGCATCTCCGTGCTGGGGAAATAGGTTTTGCAGCTGTTTGAGCTAAGATTTTCAAGTTATTTACGAAATGAAAACCTATACTTTGTTTCGTGCGAGAACTCCATTCAAATGCATGTAATAGTCAGAAACGCACTGTCTCGGAAAAATAAAGTGTTTTTGTACAACTTCATGAAGTTAGCTGTAACTTTTGATAGAAGGCTCAGATATACTTATTTATGGCTTTATCTTATAGAATTCTATATCCCCGTGTTGAGCAGACAGGTTTTAAAGCTGTTTGAGCTAAGATTTTCAAGTTATTCACAAGATGAAAACCTATACTTTGTTTCGTGCGAGAACTCCATTCAAATGCATGTAATAGTCAGAAACGCACTGTCTCGGCGAAATAAAGCCTTTTTGCACAACTTCATGAAGTTAGCTGTAACTTTTGATAGAAGGCTCAGACACACATATTTATGGTTTTATCTTATAGAATTCAGCATCTCCGTGCTGGGGAAATAGGTTTTGCAGCTGTTTGAGCTAAGATTTTCAAGTTATTCACGAAATGAAAACCTATACTTTGTTTCGTGCGAGAACTCCATTCAAATGCATGTAATAGTCAGAAACGCACTGTCTCGGCGAAATAAAGCCTTTTTGCACAACTTCATGAAGTTAGCTGTAACTTTTGATAGAAGGCTCAGACACACATATTTATGGTTTTATCTTATAGAATTCAGCATCTCCGTGCTGGGGAAATAGGTTTTGCAGCTGTTTGAGCTAAGATTTTCAAGTTATTCACGAAATGAAAACCTATACTTTGTGTCGGGCGAGAACTCCATTCAAATGCATGTAATAGTCAGAAACGCACTGTCTCGGCGAAATAAAGTGTTTTTGTACAACTTCATGAAGTTACATGTAACTTTTGATAGAAGATTCAGACACACATATTTATGGTTTTATCTTATAGAATTTAGCATCTCCGTGCTGGGGAAATAGGTTTTGCAGCTGTTTGAGCTAAGATTTTCAAGTTATTCACGAAATGAAAACCTATACTTTGTTTCGTGCGAGAACTCCATTCAAATGCATGTAACAGTCAGAAACGCACTGTCTTGGCCAAATAAAGTGTTTTTCATCAACTTCATAGAGACAGCTGTAAGTTTTGATAGAAGGTTCAGACAGACATATTTATGGCTTTATCTTATAGAATTCAGCATCTCCGTGCTGGGGAAATAGGTTTTGCAGCTGTTTGAGCTAAGATTTTCAAGTTATTCACGAAATGAAAACCTATACTTTGTTTCGTGCGAGAACTCCATTCAAATGCATGTAACAGTCAGAAACGCACTGTCTCGGAAAAATAAAGTGTTTTTCATCAACTTCATAGAGACAGCTGTAACTTTTGATAGAAGGTTCAGACAGACATATTTATGGCTTTATCTTATAGAATTCAGCATCTCCGTGCTGGGGAAATAGGTTTTGCAGCTGTTTGAGCTAAGATTTTCAAGTTATTCACGAAATGAAAACCTATACTTTGTTTCGTGCGAGAACTCCATTCAAATGCATGTAACAGTCAGAAACGCACTGTCTTGGCCAAATAAAGTGTTTTTCATCAACTTCATAGAGACAGCTGTAAGTTTTGATAGAAGGTTCAGACAGACATATTTATGGCTTTATCTTATAGAATTCAGCATCTCCGTGCTGGGGAAATAGGTTTTGCAGCTGTTTGAGCTAAGATTTTCAAGTTATTCACGAAATGAAAACCTATACTTTGTTTCGTGCGAGAACTCCATTCAAATGCATGTAATAGTCAGAAACGCACTGTCTCGGCGAAATAAAGCCTTTTTGCACAACTTCATGAAGTTAGCTGTAACTTTTGATAAAAGGCTCAGACACACATATTTATGGTTTTATCTTATAGAATTCAGCATCTCCGTGCTGGGGAAATAGGTTTTGCAGCTGTTTGAGCTAAGATTTTCAAGTTATTCACGAAATGAAAACCTATACTTTGTTTCGTGCGAGAACTCCATTCAAATGCATGTAACAGTCAGAAACGCACTGTCTTGGCCAAATAAAGTGTTTTTCATCAACTTCATAGAGACAGCTGTAAGTTTTGATAGAAGGTTCAGACAGACATATTTATGGCTTTATCTTATAGAATTCAGCATCTCCGTGCTGGGGAAATAGGTTTTGCAGCTGTTTGAGCTAAGATTTTCAAGTTATTCACGAAATGAAAACCTATACTTTGTTTCGTGCGAGAACTCCATTCAAATGCATGTAACAGTCAGAAACGCACTGTCTTGGCCAAATAAAGTGTTTTTCATCAACTTCATAGAGACAGCTGTAAGTTTTGATAGAAGGTTCAGACAGACATATTTATGGCTTTATCTTATAGAATTCAGCATCTCCGTGCTGGGGAAATAGGTTTTGCAGCTGTTTGAGCTAAGATTTTCAAGTTATTCACGAAATGAAAACCTATACTTTGTTTCGTGCGAGAACTCCATTCAAATGCATGTAACAGTCAGAAACGCACTGTCTCGGAAAAATAAAGTGTTTTTCATCAACTTCATAGAGACAGCTGTAACTTTTGATAGAAGGTTCAGACAGACATATTTATGGCTTTATCTTATAGAATTCAGCATCTCCGTGCTGGGGAAATAGGTTTTGCAGCTGTTTGAGCTAAGATTTTCAAGTTATTCACGAAATGAAAACCTATACTTTGTTTCGTGCGAGAACTCCATTCAAATGCATGTAACAGTCAGAAACGCACTGTCTTGGCCAAATAAAGTGTTTTTCATCAACTTCATAGAGACAGCTGTAAGTTTTGATAGAAGGTTCAGACAGACATATTTATGGCTTTATCTTATAGAATTCAGCATCTCCGTGCTGGGGAAATAGGTTTTGCAGCTGTTTGAGCTAAGATTTTCAAGTTATTCACGAAATGAAAACCTATACTTTGTTTCGTGCGAGAACTCCATTCAAATGCATGTCATAGTCAGAAACGCACTGTCTCGGCGAAATAAAGCCTTTTTGCACAACTTCATGAAGTTAGCTGTAACTTTTGATAAAAGGCTCAGACACACATATTTATGGTTTTATCTTATAGAATTCAGCATCTCCGTGCTGGGGAAATAGGTTTTGCAGCTGTTTGAGCTAAGATTTTCAAGTTATTCACGAAATGAAAACCTATACTTTGTTTCGTGCGAGAACTCCATTCAAATGCATGTAATAGTCAGAAACGCACTGTCTCGGCGAAATAAAGCCTTTTTGCACAACTTCATGAAGTTAGCTGTAACTTTTGATAGAAGGCTCAGACACACATATTTATGGTTTTATCTTATAGAATTCAGCATCTCCGTGCTGGGGAAATAGGTTTTGCAGCTGTTTGAGCTAAGATTTTCAAGTTATTTACGAAATGAAAACCTATACTTTGTTTCGTGCGAGAACTCCATTCAAATGCATGTAACAGTCAGAAACGCACTGTCTTGGCCAAATAAAGTGTTTTTCATCAACTTCATAGAGACAGCTGTAACTTTTGATAGAAGGTTCAGACAGACATATTTATGGCTTTATCTTATAGAATTCAGCATCTCCGTGCTGGGGAAATAGGTTTTGCAGCTGTTTGAGCTAAGATTTTCAAGTTATTCACGAAATGAAAACCTATACTTTGTTTCGTGCGAGAACTCCATTCAAATGCATGTAACAGTCAGAAACGCACTGTCTTGGCCAAATAAAGTGTTTTTCATCAACTTCATAGAGACAGCTGTAACTTTTGATAGAAGGTTCAGACAGACATATTTATGGCTTTATCTTATAGAATTCAGCATCTCCGTGCTGGGGAAATAGGTTTTGCAGCTGTTTGAGCTAAGATTTTCAAGTTATTCACGAAATGAAAACCTATACTTTGTTTCGTGCGAGAACTCCATTCAAATGCATGTAATAGTCAGAAACGCACTGTCTCGGCGAAATAAAGCCTTTTTGCACAACTTCATGAAGTTAGCTGTAACTTTTGATAGAAGGCTCAGACACACATATTTATGGTTTTATCTTATAGAATTCAGCATCTCCGTGCTGGGGAAATAGTTTTTGCAGCTGTTTGAGCTAAGATTTTCAAGTTATTCACGAAATGAAAACCTATACTTTGTTTCGTGCGAGAACTCCATTCAAATGCATGTAACAGTCAGAAACGCACTGTCTTGGCCAAATAAAGTGTTTTTCATCAACTTCATAGAGACAGCTGTAACTTTTGATAGAAGGCTCAGACACACATATTTATGGTTTTATCTTATAGAATTCAGCATCTCCGTGCTGGGGAAATAGGTTTTGCAGCTGTTTGAGCTAAGATTTTCAAGTTATTCACGAAATGAAAACCTATACTTTGTTTCGTGCGAGAACTCCATTCAAATGCATGTAACAGTCAGAAACGCACTGTCTTGGCCAAATAAAGTGTTTTTCATCAACTTCATAGAGACAGCTGTAAGTTTTGATAGAAGGTTCAGACAGACATATTTATGGCTTTATCTTATAGAATTCAGCATCTCCGTGCTGGGGAAATAGGTTTTGCAGCTGTTTGAGCTAAGATTTTCAAGTTATTCACGAAATGAAAACCTATACTTTGTTTCGTGCGAGAACTCCATTCAAATGCATGTAATAGTCAGAAACGCACTGTCTCGGCGAAATAAAGCCTTTTTGCACAACTTCATGAAGTTAGCTGTAACTTTTGATAGAAGGCTCAGACACACATATTTATGGTTTTATCTTATAGAATTCAGCATCTCCGTGCTGGGGAAATAGTTTTTGCAGCTGTTTGAGCTAAGATTTTCAAGTTATTCACGAAATGAAAACCTATACTTTGTTTCGTGCGAGAACTCCATTCAAATGCATGTAACAGTCAGAAACGCACTGTCTTGGCCAAATAAAGTGTTTTTCATCAACTTCATAGAGACAGCTGTAACTTTTGATAGAAGGTTCAGACAGACATATTTATGGCTTTATCTTATAGAATTCAGCATCTCCGTGCTGGGGAAATAGGTTTTGCAGCTGTTTGAGCTAAGATTTTCAAGTTATTCACGAAATGAAAACCTATACTTTGTTTCGTGCGAGAACTCCATTCAAATGCATGTAATAGTCAGAAACGCACTGTCTCGGCGAAATAAAGCCTTTTTGCACAACTTCATGAAGTTAGCTGTAACTTTTGATAGAAGGCTCAGACACACATATTTATGGTTTTATCTTATAGAATTCAGCATCTCCGTGCTGGGGAAATAGTTTTTGCAGCTGTTTGAGCTAAGATTTTCAAGTTATTCACGAAATGAAAACCTATACTTTGTTTCGTGCGAGAACTCCATTCAAATGCATGTAACAGTCAGAAACGCACTGTCTCGGCGAAATAAAGTGTTTTTCATCAACTTCATAGAGACAGCTGTAACTTTTGATAGATTGTTCAGACAGACATATTTATGGCTTTATCTTATAGAATTCAGCATCTCCGTGCTGGGGAAATAGGTTTTGCAGCTGTTTGAGCTAAGATTTTCAAGTTATTCACGAAATGAAAACCTATACTTTGTTTCGTGCGAGAACTCCATTCAAATGCATGTAATAGTCAGAAACGCACTGTCTCGGTGAAATAAAGCCTTTTTGCACAACTTCATGAAGTTAGCTGTAACTTTTGATAAAAGGCTCAGACACACATATTTATGGTTTTATCTTATAGAATTCAGCATCTCCGTGCTGGGGAAATAGGTTTTGCAGCTGTTTGAGCTAAGATTTTCAAGTTATTCACGAAATGAAAACCTATACTTTGTTTCGTGCGAGAACTCCATTCAAATGCATGTAATAGTCAGAAACGCACTGTCTCGGTGAAATAAAGCCTTTTTGCACAACTTCATGAAGTTAGCTGTAACTTTTGATAGAAGGTTCAGACACACATATTTATGGTTTTATCTTATAGAATTCAGCATCTCCGTGCTGGGGAAATAGGTTTTGCAGCTGTTTGAGCTAAGATTTTCAAGTTATTCACAAAATGAAAACCTATACTTTGTGTCGGGCGAGAACTCCATTCAAATGCATGTAATAGTCAGAAACGCACTGTCTTGGCGAAATAAAGTGTTTTTGTACAACTTCATGAAGTTAGCTGTAACTTTTGATAGAAGGCTCAGATATACGTATTTATGGCTTTATCTTATAGAATTCAATATCCCCGTGTTGAGCAGACAGGTTTTAAAGCTGTTTGAGCTAAGATTTTCAAGTTATTCACAAGATGAAAACCTATACTTTGTTTCGTGCGAGAACTCCATTCAAATGCATGTAACAGTCAGAAACGCACTGTCTTGGCGAAATAAAGTGTTTTTCATCAACTTCATAGAGACAGCTGTAACTTTTGATAGAAGGTTCAGACAGACATATTTATGGCTTTATCTTATAGAATTCAGCATCTCCGTGCTGGGGAAAAAGGTTTTGCAGCTGTTTGAGCTAAGATTTTCAAGTTATTCACGAAATGAAAACCTATACTTTGTTTCGTGCGAGAACTCCATTCAAATGCATGTAATAGTCAGAAACGCACTGTCTCGGCGAAATAAAGCCTTTTTGCACAACTTCATGAAGTTAGCTGTAACTTTTGATAGAAGGCTCAGACACACATATTTATGGTTTTATCTTATAGAATTCAGCATCTCCGTGCTGGGGAAATAGGTTTTGCAGCTGTTTGAGCTAAGATTTTCAAGTTATTCACGAAATGAAAACCTATACTTTGTTTCGTGCGAGAACTCCATTCAAATGCATGTAACAGTCAGAAACGCACTGTCTTGGCGAAATAAAGTGTTTTTCATCAACTTCATAGAGACAGCTGTAACTTTTGATAGAAGGTTCAGACAGACATATTTATGGCTTTATCTTATAGAATTCAGCATCTCCGTGCTGGGGAAAAAGGTTTTGCAGCTGTTTGAGCTAAGATTTTCAAGTTATTCACGAAATGAAAACCTATACTTTGTTTCGTGCGAGAACTCCATTCAAATGCATGTAACAGTCAGAAACGCACTGTCTTGGCGAAATAAAGTGTTTTTCATCAACTTCATAGAGACAGCTGTAACTTTTGATAGATTGTTCAGACAGACATATTTATGGTTTTATCTTATAGAATTTAGCATCTCCGTGCTGGGGAAATAGGTTTTGCAGCTGTTTGAGCTAAGATTTTCAAGTTATTCACGAAATGAAAACCTATACTTTGTTTCGTGCGAGAACTCCATTCAAATGCATGTAACAGTCAGAAACGCACTGTCTTGGCCAAATAAAGTGTTTTTCATCAACTTCATAGAGACAGCGGTAACTTTTGATAGAAGGTTCAGACAGACATATTTATGGCTTTATCTTATAGAATTCAGCATCTCCGTGCTGGGGAAATAGGTTTTGCAGCTGTTTGAGCTAAGATTTTCAAGTTATTTACGAAATGAAAACCTATACTTTGTTTCGTGCGAGAACTCCATTCAAATGCATGTAATAGTCAGAAACGCACTGTCTCGGCGAAATAAAGCCTTTTTGCACAACTTCATGAAGTTAGCTGTAACTTTTGATAGAAGGCTCAGATATACGTATTTATGGCTTTATCTTATAGAATTCAATATCCCCGTGTTGAGCAGACAGGTTTTAAAGCTGTTTGAGCTAAGATTTTCAAGTTATTCACAAGATGAAAACCTATACTTTGTTTCGTGCGAGAACTCCATTCAAATGCATGTAATAGTCAGAAACGCACTGTCTCGGCGAAATAAAGCCTTTTTGTACAACTTCATGAAGTTAGCTGTAACTTTTGATAGAAGGCTCAGACACACGTATTTATGGCTTTATCTTATAGAATTCAATATCCCCGTGCTGGGGAAATAGGTTTTGCAGCTGTTTGAGCTAAGATTTTCAAGTTATTCACGAAATGAAAACCTATACTTTGTTTCGTGCGAGAACTCCATTCAAATGCATGTAATAGTCAGAAACGCACTGTCTCGGAAAAATAAAGTGTTTTTGTACAACTTCATGAAGTTAGCTGTAACTTTTGATAGAAGGCTCAGATATACTTATTTATGGCTTTATCTTATAGAATTCAGCATCTCCGTGCTGGGGAAATAGGTTTTGCAGCTGTTTGAGCTAAGATTTTCAAGTTATTCACGAAATGAAAACCTATACTTTGTTTCGTGCGAGAACTCCATTCAAATGCATGTAATAGTCAGAAACGCACTGTCTCGGCAAAATAAAGCCTTTTTGCACAACTTCATGAAGTTAGCTGTAACTTTTGATAGAAGGCTCAGACACACATATTTATGGTTTTATCTTATAGAATTTAGCATCTCCGTGCTGGGGAAATAGGTTTTGCAGCTGTTTGAGCTAAGATTTTCAAGTTATTCACGAAATGAAAACCTATACTTTGTTTCGTGCGAGAACTCCATTCAAATGCATGTAATAGTCAGAAACGCACTGTCTCGGCGAAATAAAGCCTTTTTGCACAACTTCATGAAGTTAGCTGTAACTTTTGATAGAAGGCTCAGATATACGTATTTATGGCTTTATCTTATAGAATTCTATATCCCCGTGTTGAGCAGACAGGTTTTAAAGCTGTTTGAGCTAAGATTTTCAAGTTATTCACAAGATGAAAACCTATACTTTGTTTCGTGCGAGAACTCCATTCAAATGCATGTAACAGTCAGAAACGCACTGTCTTGGCGAAATAAAGTGTTTTTCATCAACTTCATAGAGACAGCGGTAACTTTTGATAGATTGTTCAGACAGACATATTTATGGCTTTATCTTATAGAATTCAGCATCTCCGTGCTGGGGAAATAGGTTTTGCAGCTGTTTGAGCTAAGATTTTCAAGTTATTCACGAAATGAAAACCTATACTTTGTTTCGTGCGAGAACTCCATTCAAATGCATGTAATAGTCAGAAACGCACTGTCTCGGCGAAATAAAGCCTTTTTGCACAACTTCATGAAGTTAGCTGTAACTTTTGATAGAAGGCTCAGACACACATATTTATGGTTTTATCTTATAGAATTCAGCATCTCCGTGCTGGGGAAATAGGTTTTTCAGCTGTTTGAGCTAAGATTTTCAAGTTATTTACGAAATGAAAACCTATACTTTGTTTCGTGCGAGAACTCCATTCAAATGCATGTAATAGTCAGAAACGCACTGTCTCGGAAAAATAAAGTGTTTTTGTACAACTTCATGAAGTTAGCTGTAACTTTTGATAGAAGGCTCAGATATACTTATTTATGGCTTTATCTTATAGAATTCAATATCCCCGTGTTGAGCAGACAGGTTTTAAAGCTGTTTGAGCTAAGATTTTCAAGTTATTCACGAAATGAAAACCTATACTTTGTTTCGTGCGAGAACTCCATTCAAATGCATGTAACAGTCAGAAACGCACTGTCTTGGCGAAATAAAGTGTTTTTCATCAACTTCATAGAGACAGCGGTAACTTTTGATAGATTGTTCAGACAGACATATTTATGGCTTTATCTTATAGAATTCAGCATCTCCGTGCTGGGGAAATAGGTTTTTCAGCTGTTTGAGCTAAGATTTTCAAGTTATTTACGAAATGAAAACCTATACTTTGTTTCGTGCGAGAACTCCATTCAAATGCATGTAATAGTCAGAAACGCACTGTCTTGGCGAAATAAAGTGTTTTTCATCAACTTCATAGAGACAGCTGTAACTTTAGATAGAAGGCTCAGACACACGTATTTATGGCTTTATCTTATAGAATTCAATATCCCCGTGTTGAGCAGACAGGTTTTAAAGCTGTTTGAGCTAAGATTTTCAAGTTATTCACGAAATGAAAACCTATACTTTGTTTCGTGCGAGAACTCCATTCAAATGCATGTAATAGTCAGAAACGCACTGTCTCGGCGAAATAAAGCCTTTTTGCACAACTTCATGAAGTTACCTGTAACTTTTGATAGAAGGCTCAGACACACATATTTATGGTTTTATCTTATAGAATTCAATATCCCCGTGTTGAGCAGACAGGTTTTAAAGCTGTTTGAGCTAAGATTTTCAAGTTATTCACGAAATGAAAACCTATACTTTGTTTCGTGCGAGAACTCCATTCAAATGCATGTAACAGTCAGAAACGCACTGTCTCGGCGAAATAAAGTGTTTTTCATCAACTTCATAGAGACAGCGGTAACTTTTGATAGAAGGTTCAGACAGACATATTTATGGCTTTATCTTATAGAATTCAGCATCTCCGTGCTGGGGAAATAGGTTTTGCAGCTGTTTGAGCTAAGATTTTCAAGTTATTCACGAAATGAAAACCTATACTTTGTTTCGTGCGAGAACTCCATTCAAATGCATGTAACAGTCAGAAACGCACTGTCTCGGAAAAATAAAGTGTTTTTTACAACTTCATGAAGTTAGCTGTAACTTTTGATAGAAGGCTCAGATATACTTATTTATGGTTTTATCTTATAGAATTCAATATCCCCGTGTTGAGCAGACAGGTTTTAAAGCTGTTTGAGCTAAGATTTTCAAGTTATTCACGAAATGAAAACCTATACTTTGTTTCGTGCGAGAACTCCATTCAAATGCATGTAATAGTCAGAAACGCACTGTCTCGGCAAAATAAAGCCTTTTTGCACAACTTCATGAAGTTAGCTGTAACTTTTGATAGAAGACTCAGACACACATATTTATGGCTTTATCTTATAGAATTCAGCATCTCCGTGCTGGGGAAAAAGGTTTTGCAGCTGTTTGAGCTAAGATTTTCAAGTTATTCACAAGATGAAAACCTATACTTTGTTTCGTGCGAGAACTCCATTCAAATGCATGTAACAGTCAGAAACGCACTGTCTTGGCGAAATAAAGTGTTTTTCATCAACTTCATAGAGACAGCTGTAACTTTTGATAGAAGGTTCAGACAGACATATTTATGGCTTTATCTTATAGAATTCAACATCTCCGTGCTGGGGAAATAGGTTTTGCAGCTGTTTGAGCTAAGATTTTCAAGTTATTCACGAAATGAAAACCTATACTTTGTTTCGTGCGAGAACTCCATTCAAATGCATGTAATAGTCAGAAACGCACTGTCTCGGAAAAATAAAGTGTTTTTGTACAACTTCATGAAGTTAGCTGTAACTTTTGATAGAAGGCTCAGATATACTTATTTATGGTTTTATCTTATAGAATTCAATATCCCCGTGTTGAGCAGACAGGTTTTAAAGCTGTTTGAGCTAAGATTTTCAAGTTATTCACATAATGAAAACCTATACTTTGTTTCGTGCGAGAACTCCATTCAAATGCATGTAATAGTCAGAAACGCACTGTCTCGGAAAAATAAAGTGTTTTTGTACAACTTCATGAAGTTAGCTGTAACTTTTGATAGAAGGCTCAGATATACTTATTTATGGTTTTATCTTATAGAACTCTATATCCCCGTGTTGAGCAGACAGGTTTTAAAGCTGTTTGAGCTAAGATTTTCAAGTTATTCACAAGATGAAAACCTATACTTTGTTTCGTGCGAGAACTCCATTCAAATGCATGTAACAGTCAGAAACGCACTGTCTTGGCGAAATAAAGTGTTTTTCATCAACTTCATAGAGACAGCTGTAACTTTTGATAGAAGGTTCAGACAGACATATTTATGGCTTTATCTTATAGAATTCAGCATCTCCGTGCTGGGGAAATAGGTTTTGCAGCTGTTTGAGCTAAGATTTTCAAGTTATTCACGAAATGAAAACCTATACTTTGTTTCGTGCGAGAACTCCATTCAAATGCATGTAATAGTCAGAAACGCACTGTCTTGGCGAAATAAAGTGTTTTTCATCAATTTCATAGAGACAGCTGTAACTTTTGATAGAAGGCTCAGACACACGTATTTATGGCTTTATCTTATAGAATTCAGCATCTCCGTGCTGGGGAAATAGGTTTTATAGCTGTTTGAACTAAGATTTTCAAGTTATTCACGAAATGAAAACCTATACTTTGTTTCGTGCGAGAACTCCATTCAAATGCATGTAATAGTCAGAAACGCACTGTCTTGGCGAAATAAAGCCTTTTTGCACAACTTCATGAAGTTAGCTGTAACTTTTGATAGAAGACTCAGACACACATATTTATGGTTTTATCTTATAGAATCCAGCATCTCCGTGCTGGGGAAATAGGTTTTGCAGCTGTTTGAGCTAAGATTTTCAAGTTATTCACGAAATGAAAACCTATACTTTGTTTCGTGCGAGAACTCCATTCAAATGCATGTAATAGTCAGAAACGCACTGTCTCGGCGAAATAAAGCCTTTTTGCACAACTTCATGAAGTTAGCTGTAACTTTTGATAAAAGGCTCAGACACACATATTTATGGTTTTATCTTATAGAATTCAGCATCTCCGTGCTGGGGAAATAGGTTTTGCAGCTGTTTGAGCTAAGATTTTCAAGTTATTCACGAAATGAAAACCTATACTTTGTTTCGTGCGAGAACTCCATTCAAATGCATGTAATAGTCAGAAACGCACTGTCTCGGCGAAATAAAGCCTTTTTGCACAACTTCATGAAGTTAGCTGTAACTTTTGATAGAAGGCTCAGACACACGTATTTATGGCTTTATCTTATAGAATTCAATATCCCCGTGTTGAGCAGACAGGTTTTAAAGCTGTTTGAGCTAAGATTTTCAAGTTATTCACAAGATGAAAACCTATACTTTGTTTCGTGCGAGAACTCCATTCAAATGCATGTAACAGTCAGAAACGCACTGTCTTGGCGAAATAAAGCCTTTTTGCACAACTTCATGAAGTTAGCTGTAACTTTTGATAGAAGGCTCAGACAGACATATTTATGGTTTTATCTTATAGAATTCAGCATCTCCGTGCTGGGGAAATAGGTTTTATAGCTGTTTGAACTAAGATTTTCAAGTTATTCACGAAATGAAAACCTATACTTTGTTTCGGGCGAGAACTCCATTCAAATGCATGTAATAGTCAGAAACGCACTTTCTCGGAAAAATAAAGTGTTTTTGTACAACTTCATGAAGTTAGCTGTAACTTTTGATAGAAGGCTCAGATATACTTATTTATGGCTTTATCTTATAGAATTCAGCATCTCCGTGCTGGGGAAATAGGTTTTATAGCTGTTTGAACTAAGATTTTCAAGTTATTCACGAAATGAAAACCTATACTTTGTTTCGTGCGAGAACTCCATTCAAATGCATGTAATAGTCAGAAACGCACTGTCTCGGAAAAATAAAGTGTTTTTGTACAACTTCATGAAGTTAGCTGTAACTTTTGATAGAAGGCTCAGATATACTTATTTATGGCTTTATCTTATAGAATTCAATATTCCCGTGTTGAGCAGACAGGTTTTAAAGCTGTTTGAGCTAAGATTTTCGAGTTATTCACGAAATGAAAACCTATACTTTGTTTCGTGCGAGAACTCCATTCAAATGCATGTAATAGTCAGAAACGCACTGTCTCGGCGAAATAAAGCCTTTTTGCACAACTTCATGAAGTTAGCTGTAACTTTTGATAGAAGGCTCAGACAGACATATTTATGGTTTTATCTTATAGAATTCAGCATCTCCGTGCTGGGGAACTAGGTTTTGCAGCTGTTTGAGCTAAGATTTTCAAGTTATTCACGAAATGAAAACCTATACTTTGTTTCGTGCGAGAACTCCATTCAAATGCATGTAATAGTCAGAAACGCACTGTCTCGGCGAAATAAAGCCTTTTTGCACAACTTCATGAAGTTAGCTGTAACTTTTGATAGAAGGCTCAGATATACGTATTTATGGCTTTATCTTATAGAATTCAATATCCCCGTGTTGAGCAGACAGGTTTTAAAGCTGTTTGAGCTAAGATTTTCAAGTTATTCACAAGATGAAAACCTATACTTTGTTTCGTGCGAGAACTCCATTCAAATGCATGTAACAGTCAGAAACGCACTGTCTTGGCGAAATAAAGTGTTTTTCATCAACTTCATAGAGACAGCTGTAACTTTAGATAGAAGACTCAGACAGACATATTTATGGCTTTATCTTATAGAATTCAGCATCTCTGTGCTGGGGAAATAGGTTTTGCAGCTGTTTGAGCTAAGATTTTCAAGTTATTCACGAAATGAAAACCTATACTTTGTTTCGTGCGAGAACTCCATTCAAATGCATGTAATAGTCAGAAACGCACTGTCTTGGCGAAATAAAGCCCTTTTACACAACTTCATGAAGTTAGCTGTAACTTTTGATAGAAGGCTCAGACACACATATTTATGGCTTTATCTTATAGAATTCAGCATCTCTGTGCTGGGGAAATAGGTTTTGCAGCTGTTTGAGCTAAGATTTTCAAGTTATTCACGAAATGAAAACCTATACTTTGTTTCGTGCGAGAACTCCATTCAAATGCATGTAATAGTCAGAAACGCACTGTCTTGGCGAAATAAAGCCCTTTTACACAACTTCATGAAGTTAGCTGTAACTTTTGATAGAAGGCTCAGATATACGTATTTATGGCTTTATCTTATAGAATTCAATATCCCCGTGTTGAGCAGACAGGTTTTAAAGCTGTTTGAGCTAAGATTTTCAAGTTATTCACGAAATGAAAACCTATACTTTGTTTCGTGCGAGAACTCCATTCAAATGCATGTAATAGTCAGAAACGCACTGTCTCGGCGAAATAAAGCCTTTTTGCACAACTTCATGAAGTTAGCTGTAACTTTTGATAGAAGGCTCAGACACACGTATTTATGGCTTTATCTTATAGAATTCAATATCCCCGTGTTGAGCAGACAGGTTTTATAGCTGTTTGAACTAAGATTTTCAAGTTATTCACGAAATGAAAACCTATACTTTGTTTCGTGCGAGAACTCCATTCAAATGCATGTAATAGTCAGAAACGCACTGTCTCGGCGAAATAAAGCCTTTTTGCACAACTTCATGAAGTTAGCTGTAACTTTTGATAGAAGGCTCAGACAGACATATTTATGGCTTTATCTTATAGAATTCAATATCCCCGTGTTGAGCAGACAGGTTTTAAAGCTGTTTGAGCTAAGATTTTCAAGTTATTCACAAGATGAAAACCTATACTTTGTTTCGTGCGAGAACTCCATTCAAATGCATGTAACAGTCAGAAACGCACTGTCTTGGCGAAATAAAGTGTTTTTCATCAACTTCATAGAGACAGCTGTAACTTTTGATAGAAGGTTCAGACAGACATATTTATGGCTTTATCTTATAGAATTCAGCATCTCCGTGCTGGGGAAATAGGTTTTGCAGCTGTTTGAGCTAAGATTTTCAAGTTATTCACGAAATGAAAACCTATACTTTGTTTCGTACGAGAACTCCATTCAAATGCATGTAATAGTCAGAAACGCACTTTCTCGGAAAAATAAAGTGTTTTTGTACAACTTCATGAAGTTAGCTGTAACTTTTGATAGAAGGCTCAGATATACTTATTTATGGCTTTATCTTATAGAATTCAATATCCCCGTGTTGAGCAGACAGGTTTTAAAGCTGTTTGAGCTAAGATTTTCAAATTATTCACAAGATGAAAACCTATACTTTGTTTCGTGCGAGAACTCCATTCAAATGCATGTAACAGTCAGAAACGCACTGTCTTGGCGAAATAAAGTGTTTTTGTACAACTTCATAGAGACAGCTGTAAGTTTAGATAGAAGACTCAGACAGACATATTTATGGCTTTATCTTATAGAATTCAGCATCTCTGTGCTGGGGAAATAGGTTTTGCAGCTGTTTGAGCTTAAGATTTTCAAGTTATTCACGAAATGAAAACCTATACTTTGTTTCGTGCGAGAACTCCATTCAAATGCATGTAATAGTCAGAAACGCACTGTCTCGGCGAAATAAAGCCTTTTTGCACAACTTCATGAAGTTAGCTGTAACTTTTGATAGAAGGCTCAGATATACGTATTTATGGCTTTATCTTATAGAATTCAATATCCCCGTGTTGAGCAGACAGGTTTTAAAGCTGTTTGAGCTAAGATTTTCAAGTTATTCACAAGATGAAAACCTATACTTTGTTTCGTGCGAGAACTCCATTCAAATGCATGTAACAGTCAGAAACGCACTGTCTCGGCGAAATAAAGCCTTTTTGCACAACTTCATGAAGTTAGCTGTAACTTTTGATAGAAGGCTCAGACACACATATTTATGGTTTTATCTTATAGAATTCAGCATCTCCGTGCTGGGGAAATAGGTTTTGCAGCTGTTTGAGCTAAGATTTTCAAGTTATTCACGAAATGAAAACCTATACTTTGTTTCGTGCGAGAACTCCATTCAAATGCATGTAATAGTCAGAAACGCACTGTCTCGGCGAAATAAAGCCTTTTTGCACAACTTCATGAAGTTAGCTGTAACTTTTGATAGAAGGCTCAGATATACGTATTTATGGTTTTATCTTATAGAATTCAGCATCTCCGTGCTGGGGAAATAGGTTTTATAGCTGTTTGAACTAAGATTTTCAAGTTATTCACGAAATGAAAACCTATACTTTGTTTCGTGCGAGAACTCCATTCAAATGCATGTAATAGTCAGAAACGCACTGTCTCGGCGAAATAAAGCCTTTTTGCACAACTTCATGAAGTTAGCTGTAACTTTTGATAGAAGGCTCAGACAGACATATTTATGGCTTTATCTTATAGAATTCAGCATCTCCGTGCTGGGGAAATAGGTTTTGCAGCTGTTTGAGCTAAGATTTTCAAGTTATTCACGAAATGAAAACCTATACTTTGTTTTGTGCGAGAACTCCATTGCGTTTCTGACTATTACATGCATTTGCATGTAATAGTCAGAAACGCAGTGTCTCGGCGAAATAAAGCCTTTTTGCACAACTTCATGAAGTTAGCTGTAACTTTTGATAGAAGGCTCAGACACACGTTTTTATGGCTTTATCTTATAGAATTCAATATCCCCGTGTTGAGCAGACAGGTTTTGCAGCTGTTTGAGCTAAGATTTTCAAGTTATTCACGAAATGAAAACCTATACTTTGTTTCGTGCGAGAACTCCATTCAAATGCATGTAACAGTCAGAAACGCACTGTCTTGGCGAAATAAAGTGTTTTTCATCAACTTCATAGAGACAGCGGTAACTTTTGATAGAAGGTTCAGACAGACATATTTATGGCTTTATCTTATAGAATTCAGCATCTCCGTGCTGGGGAAATAGGTTTTGCAGCTGTTTGAGCTAAGATTTTCAAGTTATTCACGAAATGAAAACCTATACTTTGTTTCGTGCGAGAACTCCATTCAAATGCATGTAACAGTCAGAAACGCACTGTCTTGGCGAAATAAAGTGTTTTTCATCAACTTCATAGAGACAGCGGTAACTTTTGATAGAAGGTTCAGACAGACATATTTATGGCTTTATCTTATAGAATTCAGCATCTCCGTGCTGGGGAAATAGGTTTTGCAGCTGTTTGAGCTAAGATTTTCAAGTTATTCACGAAATGAAAACCTATACTTTGTTTCGTGCGAGAACTCCATTCAAATGCATGTAACAGTCAGAAACGCACTGTCTCGGCGAAATAAAGCCTTTTTGCACAACTTCATGAAGTTAGCTGTAACTTTTGATAGAAGGCTCAGACACACGTATTTATGGTTTTATCTTATAGAATTCAGCATCTCCGTGCTGGGGAAATAGGTTTTATAGCTGTTTGAACTAAGATTTTCAAGTTATTCACGAAATGAAAACCTATACTTTGTTTCGTGCGAGACCTCCATTCAAATGCATGTAACAGTCAGAAACGCACTGTCTTGGCGAAAGAAAGTGTTTTTGTACAACTTCATAGAGACAGCTGTAACTTTAGATAGAAGACTCAGACAGACATATTTATGGCTTTATCTTATAGAATTCTATATCCCCGTGTTGAGCAGACAGGTTTTAAAGCTGTTTGAGCTAAGATTTTCAAGTTATTCACAAGATGAAAACCTATACTTTGTTTCGTGCGAGAACTCCATTCAAATGCATGTAACAGTCAGAAACGCACTGTCTCGGCGAAATAAAGCCTTTTTGCACAACTTCATGAAGTTAGCTGTAACTTTTGATAGAAGGTTCAGACAGACATATTTATGGCTTTATCTTATAGAATTCAGCATCTCCGTGCTGGGGAAAAAGGTTTTGCAGCTGTTTGAACTAAGATTTTCAAGTTATTCACAAGATGAAAACCTATACTTTGTTTCGTGCGAGAACTCCATTCAAATGCATGTAATAGTCAGAAACGCACTGTCTCGGAAAAATAAAGCCTTTTTGCACAACTTCATGAAGTTAGCTTTAACTTTTGATAGAAGACTCAGACACACGTATTTATGGCTTTATCTTATAGAATTCAATATCCCCGTGTTGAGCAGACAGGTTTTGCAGCTGTTTGAGCTAAGATTTTCAAGTTATTCACATAATGAAAACCTATACTTTGTTTCGTGCGAGAACTCCATTCAAATGCATGTAACAGTCAGAAACGCACTGTCTCGGCAAAATAAAGCCTTTTTGCACAACTTCATGAAGTTAGCTGTAACTTTTGATAGAAGGCTCAGACAGACATATTTATGGTTTTATCTTATAGAATTCAGCATCTCCGTGCTGGGGAAATAGGTTTTGCAGCTGTTTGAGCTAAGATTTTCAAGTTATTCACGAAATGAAAACCTATACTTTGTTTTGTGCGAGAACTCCAGTGCGTTTCTGACTATTACATGCATTTGCATGTAATAGTCAGAAACGCACTGTCTCGGCGAAATAAAGCGTTTTTGCACAACTTCATGAAGTTAGCTGTAACTTTTGATAGAAGGCTCAGATATACGTATTTATGGCTTTATCTTATAGAATTCAATATCCCCGTGTTGAGCAGACAGGTTTTAAAGCTGTTTGAGCTAAGATTTTCAAGTTATTCACAAGATGAAAACCTATACTTTGTTTCGTGCGAGAACTCCATTCAAATGCATGTAACAGTCAGAAACGCACTGTCTTGGCGAAATAAAGTGTTTTTCATCAACTTCATAGAGACAGCTGTAACTTTTGATAGAAGGTTCAGACAGACATATTCATGGCTTTATCTTATAGAATTCAGCATCTCTGTGCTGGGGAAATAGGTTTTGCAGCTGTTTGAGCTAAGATTTTCAAGTTATTCACGAAATGAAAACCTATACTTTGTTTCGTGCGAGAACTCCATTCAAATGCATGTAATAGTCAGAAACGCACTGTCTTGGCGAAATAAAGCCTTTTTACACAACTTCATGAAGTTAGCTGTAACTTTTGATAGAAGGCTCAGATATACGTATTTATGGCTTTATCTTATAGAATTCAATATCCCCGTGTTGAGCAGACAGGTTTTAAAGCTGTTTGAGCTAAGATTTTCAAGTTATTCACGAAATGAAAACCTATACTTTGTTTCGTGCGAGAACTCCATTCAAATGCATGTAATAGTCAGAAACGCACTGTCTCGGCGAAATAAAGCCTTTTTGCACAACTTCATGAAGTTAGCTGTAACTTTTGATAGAAGGCTCAGACACACGTATTTATGGCTTTATCTTATAGAATTCAATATCCCCGTGTTGAGCAGACAGGTTTTAAAGCTGTTTGAGCTAAGATTTTCAAGTTATTCACAAGATGAAAACCTATACTTTGTTTCGTGCGAGAACTCCATTCAAATGCATGTAACAGTCAGAAACGCACTGTCTTGGCGAAATAAAGTGTTTTTGTACAACTTCATGAAGTTAGCTGTAACTTTTGATAGAAGGCTCAGACAGACATATTTATGGTTTTATCTTATAGAATTCAGCATCTGCGTGCTGGGGAAATAGGTTTTGCAGCTGTTTGAGCTAAGATTTTCAAGTTATTCACGAAATGAAAACCTATACTTTGTTTCGTGCGAGAACTCCATTCAAATGCATGTAATAGTCAGAAACGCACTGTCTCGGCGAAATAAAGCCTTTTTGCACAACTTCATGAAGTTAGCTGTAACTTTTGATAGAAGGCTCAGACAGACATATTTATGGTTTTATCTTATAGAATTCAGCATCTCCGTGCTGGGGAAATAGGTTTTATAGCTGTTTGAACTAAGATTTTCAAGTTATTCACGAAATGAAAACCTATACTTTGTTTCGTGCGAGAACTCCATTCAAATGCATGTAACAGTCAGAAACGCACTGTCTTGGCGAAATAAAGTGTTTTTGTACAACTTCATAGAGACAGCTGTAACTTTAGATAGAAGACTCAGACAGACATATTCATGGCTTTATCTTATAGAATTCAGCATCTCTGTGCTGGGGAAATAGGTTTTGCAGCTGTTTGAGCTAAGATTTTCAAGTTATTCACGAAATGAAAACCTATACTTTGTTTCGTGCGAGAACTCCATTCAAATGCATGTAACAGTCAGAAACGCACTGTCTCGGAAAAATAAAGTGTTTTTGTACAACTTCATGAAGTTAGCTGTAACTTTTGATAGCAGGCTCAGACACACATATTTATGGTTTTATCTTATAGAATTCAGCATCTCCGTGCTGGGGAAATAGGTTTTGCAGCTGTTTGAGCTAAGATTTTCAAGTTATTCACGAAATGAAAACCTATACTTTGTTTTGTGCGAGAACTCCATTCAAATGCATGTAATAGTCAGAAACGCACTGTCTCGGCGAAATAAAGCCTTTTTGCACAACTTCATGAAGTTAGCTGTAACTTTTGATAGAAGGCTCAGACACACATATTTATGGCTTTATCTTATAGAATTCAGCATCTCCGTGCTGGGGAAATAGGTTTTGCAGCTGTTTGAGCTAAGATTTTCAAGTTATTCACGAAATGAAAACCTATACTTTGTTTCGTGCGAGAACTCCATTCAAATGCATGTAACAGTCAGAAACGCACTGTCTTGGCGAAATAAAGTGTTTTTGTACAACTTCATAGAGACAGCTGTAACTTTTGATAGAAGGTTCAGACAGACATATTTATGGTTTTATCTTATAGAATTCAGCATCTCCGTGCTGGGAAAATAGGTTTTGCAGCTGTTTGAGCTAAGATTTTCAAGTTATTCACGAAATGAAAACCTATACTTTGTTTTGTGCGAGAACTCCATTCAAATGCATGTAATAGTCAGAAACGCACTGTCTCGGCGAAATAAAGCCTTTTTGTACAACTTCATGAAGTTAGCTGTAACTTTTGATAGAAGGCTCAGATATACGTATTTATGGCTTTATCTTATAGAATTCAATATCCCCGTGTTGAGCAGACAGGTTTTAAAGCTGTTTGAGCTAAGATTTTCAAGTTATTCACAAGATGAAAACCTATACTTTGTTTCGTGCGAGAACTCCATTCAAATGCATGTAACAGTCAGAAACGCACTGTCTTGGCGAAATAAAGTGTTTTTAATCAACTTCATAGAGACAGCTGTAACTTTTGATAGAAGACTCAGACAGACATATTCATGGCTTTATCTTATAGAATTCAGCATCTCTGTGCTGGGGAAATAGGTTTTGCAGCTGTTTGAGCTAAGACTTTCAAGTTATTCACGAAATGAAAACCTATACTTTGTTTCGTGCGAGAACTCCATTCAAATGCATGTAATAGTCAGAAACGCACTGTCTCGGCGAAATAAAGCCTTTTTGCACAACTTCATGAAGTTACCTGTAACTTTTGATAGAAGGCTCAGATATACGTATTTATGGCTTTATCTTATAGAATTCTATATCCCCGTGTTGAGCAGACAGGTTTTAAAGCTGTTTGAGCTAAGATTTTCAAGTTATTCACAAGATGAAAACCTATACTTTGTTTCGTGCGAGAACTCCATTCAAATGCATGTAATAGTCAGAAACGCACTGTCTTGGCGAAATAAAGTGTTTTTGTACAACTTCATGAAGTTAGCTGTAACTTTAGATAGAAGACTCAGACAGACATATTCATGGCTTTATCTTATAGAATTCAGCATCTCTGTGCTGGGGAACTAGGTTTTGCAGCTGTTTGAGCTAAGATTTTCAAGTTATTCACGAAATGAAAACCTATACTTTGTTTCGTGCGAGAACTCCATTCAAATGCATGTAATAGTCAGAAACGCACTGTCTCGGCGAAATAAAGCCTTTTTGCACAACTTCATGAAGTTAGCTGTAACTTTTGATAGAAGGCTCAGACAGACATATTTATGGTTTTATCTTATAGAATTCAGCATCTCCGTGCTGGGGAAAAAGGTTTTGCAGCTGTTTGAACTAAGATTTTCAAGTTATTCACAAGATGAAAACCTATACTTTGTTTCGTGCGAGAACTCCATTCAAATGCATGTAACAGTCAGAAACGCACTGTCTTGGCGAAATAAAGTGTTTTTGTACAACTTCATGAAGTTACATGGAACTTTTGATAGAAGGCTCAGACACACATATTTATGGTTTTATCTTATAGAATTCAGCATCTCCGTGCTGGGGAAATAGGTTTTGCAGCTGTTTGAGCTAAGATTTTCAAGTTATTCACATAATGAAAACCTATACTTTGTTTCGTGCGAGAACTCCATTCAAATGCATGTAATAGTCAGAAACGCACTGTCTCGGCGAAATAAAGCGTTTTTGCACAACTTCATGAAGTTAGCTGTAACTTTTGATAGAAGGCTCAGATATACGTATTTATGGCTTTATCTTATAGAATTCAATATCCCCGTGTTGAGCAGACAGGTTTTAAAGCTGTTTGAGCTAAGATTTTCAAGTTATTCACAAGATGAAAACCTATACTTTGTTTCGTGCGAGAACTCCATTCAAATGCATGTAACAGTCAGAAACGCACTGTCTCGGCGAAATAAAGTGTTTTTCATCAACTTCATAGAGACAGCTGTAACTTTTGATAGAAGGTTCAGACAGACATATTCATGGCTTTATCTTATAGAATTCAGCATCTCTGTGCTGGGGAAATAGGTTTTGCAGCTGTTTGAGCTAAGATTTTCAAGTTATTCACGAAATGAAAACCTATACTTTGTTTCGTGCGAGAACTCCATTCAAATGCATGTAATAGTCAGAAACGCACTGTCTTGGCGAAATAAAGCCTTTTTACACAACTTTACACAACTTATAGAATTCAATATCCCCGTGTTGAGCAGACAGGTTTTAAAGCTGTTTGAGCTAAGATTTTCAAGTTATTCACGAAATGCAAACCTATACTTTGTTTCGTGCGAGAACTCCATTCAAATGCATGTAATAGTCAGAAACGCACTGTCTCGGCGAAATAAAGCCTTTTTGCACAACTTCATGAAGTTAGCTGTAACTTTTGATAGAAGGCTCAGACACACGTATTTATGGTTTTATCTTATAGAATTCAGCATCTCCGTGCTGGGGAAATAGGTTTTGCAGCTGTTTGAGCTAAGATTTTCAAGTTATTCACGAAATGAAAACCTATACTTTGTTTCGTGCGAGAACTCCATTCAAATGCATGTAATAGTCAGAAACGCACTGTCTTGGCGAAATAAAGCCTTTTTACACAACTTCATGAAGTTAGCTGTAACTTTTGATAGAAGGCTCAGATATACGTATTTATGGCTTTATCTTATAGAATTCAATATCCCCGTGTTGAGCAGACAGGTTTTAAAGCTGTTTGAGCTAAGATTTTCAAGTTATTCACGAAATGAAAACCTATACTTTGTTTCGTGCGAGAACTCCATTCAAATGCATGTAATAGTCAGAAACGCACTGTCTCGGCGAAATAAAGCCTTTTTGCACAACTTCATGAAGTTAGCTGTAACTTTTGATAGAAGGCTCAGACACACGTATTTATGGCTTTATCTTATAGAATTCAATATCCCCGTGTTGAGCAGACAGGTTTTAAAGCTGTTTGAGCTAAGATTTTCAAGTTATTCACAAGATGAAAACCTATACTTTGTTTCGTGCGAGAACTCCATTCAAATGCATGTAACAGTCAGAAACGCACTGTCTTGGCGAAATAAAGTGTTTTTGTACAACTTCATAGAGACAGCTGTAACTTTTGATAGAAGGCTCAGACACACATATTTATGGTTTTATCTTATAGAATTCAGCATCTCCGTGCTGGGGAAATAGGTTTTGCAGCTGTTTGAGCTAAGATTTTCAAGTTATTCACGAAATGAAAACCTATACTTTGTTTCGTGCGAGAACTCCATTCAAATGCATGTAATAGTCAGAAACGCACTGTCTCGGCGAAATAAAGTGTTTTTGTACAACTTCATGAAGTTAGCTGTAACTTTTGATAGAAGGCTCAGACAGACATATTTATGGTTTTATCTTATAGAATTCAGCATCTCCGTGCTGGGGAAATAGGTTTTATAGCTGTTTGAACTAAGATTTTCAAGTTATTCACGAAATGAAAACCTATACTTTGTTTCGTGCGAGAACTCCATTCAAATGCATGTAATAGTCAGAAACGCACTGTCTCGGAAAAATAAAGTGTTTTTGTACAACTTCATGAAGTTAGCTGTAACTTTTGATAGAAGGCTCAGATATACTTATTTATGGCTTTATCTTATAGAATTCAATATCCCCGTGTTGAGCAGACAGGTTTTAAAGCTGTTTGAGCTAAGATTTTCAAGTTATTCACGAAATGAAAACCTATACTTTGTTTCGTGCGAGAACTCCATTCAAATGCATGTAATAGTCAGAAACGCACTGTCTCGGCGAAATAAAGCCTTTTTGCACAACTTCATGAAGTTAGCTGTAACTTTTGATAGCAGGCTCAGACACACATATTTATGGTTTTATCTTATAGAATTCAGCATCTCCGTGCTGGGGAAATAGGTTTTGCAGCTGTTTGAGCTAAGATTTTCAAGTTATTCACGAAATGAAAACCTATACTTTGTTTTGTGCGAGAACTCCATTCAAATGCATGTAATAGTCAGAAACGCACTGTCTCGGCGAAATAAAGCCTTTTTGCACAACTTCATGAAGTTAGCTGTAACTTTTGATAGAAGGCTCAGACACACATATTTATGGTTTTATCTTATAGAATTCAGCATCTCCGTGCTGGGGAAATAGGTTTTGCAGCTGGTTGAGCTAAGATTTTCAAGTTATTCACGAAATGAAAACCTATACTTTGTTTCGTGCGAGAACTCCATTCAAATGCATGTAACAGTCAGAAACGCACTGTCTTGGCGAAATAAAGTGTTTTTGTACAACTTCATAGAGACAGCTGTAACTTTTGATAGAAGGTTCAGACAGACATATTTATGGCTTTATCTTATAGAATTCAGCATCTCCGTGCTGGGGAAATAGGTTTTATAGCTGTTTGAACTAAGATTTTCAAGTTATTCACGAAATGAAAACCTATACTTTGTTTCGTGCGAGAACTCCATTCAAATGCATGTAATAGTCAGAAACGCACTGTCTAGGCGAAATAAAGCCTTTTTGCACAACTTCATGAAGTTAGCTGTAACTTTTGATAGAAGGCTCAGACACACATATTTATGGTTTTATCTTATAGAATTCAGCATCTCCGTGCTGGGGAAATAGGTTTTGCAGCTGTTTGAGCTAAGATTTTCAAGTTATTCACGAAATGAAAACCTATACTTTGTTTTGTGCGAGAACTCCATTCAAATGCATGTAATAGTCAGAAACGCACTGTCTCGGCGAAATAAAGCCTTTTTGTACAACTTCATGAAGTTAGCTATAACTTTTGATAGAAGGCTCAGATATACGTATTTATGGCTTTATCTTATAGAATTCAATATCCCCGTGTTGAGCAGACAGGTTTTAAAGCTGTTTGAGCTAAGATTTTCAAGTTATTCACAAGATGAAAACCTATACTTTGTTTCGTGCGAGAACTCCATTCAAATGCATGTAACAGTCAGAAACGCACTGTCTTGGCGAAATAAAGTGTTTTTAATCAACTTCATAGAGACAGCTGTAACTTTTGATAGAAGGTTCAGACAGACATATTCATGGCTTTATCTTATAGAATTCAGCATCTCTGTGCTGGGGAAATAGGTTTTGCAGCTGTTTGAGCTAAGACTTTCAAGTTATTCACGAAATGAAAACCTATACTTTGTTTCGTGCGAGAACTCCATTCAAATGCATGTAATAGTCAGAAACGCACTGTCTCGGCGAAATAAAGCCTTTTTGCACAACTTCATGAAGTTACCTGTAACTTTTGATAGAAGGCTCAGACACACATATTTATGGTTTTATCTTATAGAATTTAGCATCTCCGTGCTGGGGAAATAGGTTTTGCAGCTGTTTGAGCTAAGATTTTCAAGTTATTCACGAAATGAAAACCTATACTTTGTTTCGTGCGAGAACTCCATTCAAATGCATGTAACAGTCAGAAACGCACTGTCTCGGAAAAATAAAGCGTTTTTGTACAACTTCATGAAGTTAGCTGTAACTTTTGATAGAAGGCTCAGATATACTTATTTATGGCTTTATCTTATAGAATTCAGCATCTCCGTGCTGGGGAAATAGGTTTTGCAGCTGTTTGAGCTAAGATTTTCAAGTTATTCACGAAATGAACACCTATACTTAGTTTCGTGCGAGAACTCCATTCAAATGCATGTAATAGTCAGAAACGCACTGTCTCGGCGAAATAAAGCCTTTTTGCACAACTTCATGAAGTTAGCTGTAACTTTTGATAGAAGACTCAGACACACATATTTATGGCTTTATCTTATAGAATTCAGCATCTCCGTGCTGGGGAAATAGGTTTTGCAGCTGTTTGAGCTAAGATTTTCAAGTTATTCACGAAATGAAAACCTATACTTTGTTTCGTGCGAGAACTCCATTCAAATGCATGTAATAGTCAGAAACGCACTGTCTCGGAAAAATAAAGCGTTTTTGTACAACTTCATGAAGTTAGCTGTAACTTTTGATAGAAGGCTCAGATATACTTATTTATGGCTTTATCTTATAGAATTCAGCATCTCCGTGCTGGGGAAATAGATTTTGCAGCTGTTTGAGCTAAGATTTTCAAGTTATTCACGAAATGAACACCTATACTTTGTTTCGTGCGAGAACTCCATTCAAATGCATGTAATAGTCAGAAACGCACTGTCTCGGCGAAATAAAGCATTTTTGCACAACTTCATGAAGTTAGCTGTAACTTTTGATAGAAGACTCAGACACACATATTTATGGCTTTATCTTATAGAATTCAGCATCTCCGTGCTGGGGAAATAGGTTTTGCAGCTGTTTGAGCTAAGATTTTCAAGTTATTCACGAAATGAAAACCTATACTTTGTTTCGTGCGAGAACTCCATTCAAATGCATGTAATAGTCAGAAACGCACTGTCTCGGCGAAATAAAGCCTTTTTGCACAACTTCATGAAGTTAGCTGTAACTTTTGATAGAAGGCTCAGACACACATATTTATGGTTTTATCTTATAGAATTCAATATCCCCGTGTTGAGCAGACAGGTTTTAAAGCTGTTTGAGCTAAGATTTTCAAGTTATTCACGAAATGAAAACCTATACTTTGTTTCGTGCGAGAACTCCATTCAAATGCATGTAACAGTCAGAAACGCACTGTCTTGGCGAAATAAAGTGTTTTTGCACAACTTCATGAAGACAGCTGTAACTTTTGATAGAAGGCTCAGACACACGTATTTATGGCTTTATCTTATAGAATTCAATATCCCCGTGTTGAGCAGACAGGTTTTAAAGCTGTTTGAGCTAAGATTTTCAAGTTATTCACAAGATGAAAACCTATACTTTGTTTCGTGCGAGAACTCCATTCAAATGCATGTAATAGTCAGAAACGCACTTTCTCGGAAAAATAAAGTGTTTTTTACAACTTCATGAAGTTAGCTGTAACTTTTGATAGAAGGCTCAGATATACTTATTTATGGTTTTATCTTATAGAATTCAATATCCCCGTGTTGAGCAGACAGGTTTTAAAGCTGTTTGAGCTAAGATTTTCAAGTTATTCACAAAATGAAAACCTATACTTTGTTTCGTGCGAGAACTCCATTCAAATGCATGTAACAGTCAGAAACGCACTGTCTTGGCGAAATAAAGTGTTTTTGTACAACTTCATAGAGACAGCTGTAACTTTAGATAGAAGGCTCAGACAGACATATTCATGGCTTTATCTTATAGAATCCAGCATCTCCGTGCTGGGGAAATAGGTTTTGCAGCTGTTTGAGCTAAGATTTTCAAGTTATTCACGAAATGAAAACCTATACTTTGTTTCGTGCGAGAACTCCATTCAAATGCATGTAATAGTCAGAAACGCACTGTCTCGGCGAAATAAAGCCTTTTTGCACAACTTCATGAAGTTAGCTGTAACTTTTGATAGAAGGCTCAGACAGACATATTTATGGTTTTATCTTATAGAATTCAGCATCTCTGTGCTGGGGAAATAGGTTTTGCAGCTGTTTGAGCTAAGATTTTCAAGTTATTCACGAAATGAAAACCTATACTTTGTTTCGTGCGAGAACTCCATTCAAATGCATGTAACAGTCAGAAACGCACTGTCTTGGCGAAATAAAGTGTTTTTGTACAACTTCATAGAGACAGCTGTAACTTTAGATAGAAGACTCAGACAGACATATTCATGGCTTCATCTTATAGAATTCAGCATCTCTGTGCTGGGGAAATAGGTTTTGCAGCTGTTTGAGCTAAGATTTTCAAGTTATTCACGAAATGAAAACCTATACTTTGTTTCGTGCGAGAACTCCATTCAAATGCATGTAACAGTCAGAAACGCACTGTCTTGGCGAAATAAAGTGTTTTTGTACAACTTCATAGAGACAGCTGTAACTTTAGATAGAAGGCTCAGACAGACATATTCATGGCTTTATCTTATAGAATCCAGCATCTCCGTGCTGGGGAAATAGGTTTTGCAGCTGTTTGAGCTAAGATTTTCAAGTTATTCACGAAATGAAAACCTATACTTTGTTTCGTGCGAGAACTCCATTCAAATGCATGTAATAGTCAGAAACGCACTGTCTCGGCGAAATAAAGCCTTTTTGCACAACTTCATGAAGTTAGCTGTAACTTTTGATAGAAGGCTCAGACAGACATATTTATGGTTTTATCTTATAGAATTCAGCATCTCTGTGCTGGGGAAATAGGTTTTGCAGCTGTTTGAGCTAAGATTTTCAAGTTATTCACGAAATGAAAACCTATACTTTGTTTCGTGCGAGAACTCCATTCAAATGCATGTAATAGTCAGAAACGCACTGTCTCGGAAAAATAAAGTGTTTTTGTACAACTTCATGAAGTTAGCTGTAACCTTTGATAGAAGGCTCAGATATACTTATTTATGGCTTTATCTTATAGAATTCAATATCCCCGTGTTGAGCAGACAGGTTTTAAAGCTGTTTGAGCTAAGATTTTCAAGTTATTCACAAGATGAAAACCTATACTTTGTTTCGTGCGAGAACTCCATTCAAATGCATGTAACAGTCAGAAACGCACTGTCTTGGCGAAATAAAGTGTTTTTCATCAACTTCATAGAGACAGCGGTAACTTTTGATAGAAGGTTCAGACAGACATATTCATGGCTTTATCTTATAGAATTCAGCATCTCCGTGCTGGGGAAATAGGTTTTGCAGCTGTTTGAGCTAAGATTTTCAAGTTATTCACGAAATGAAAACCTATACTTTGTTTCGTGCGAGAACTCCATTCAAATGCATGTAATAGTCAGAAACGCACTTTCTCGGAAAAATAAAGTGTTTTTGTACAACTTCATGAAGTTAGCTGTAACTTTTGATAGAAGGCTCAGATATACTTATTTATGGCTTTATCTTATAGAATTCAATATCCCCGTGTTGAGCAGACAGGTTTTGCAGCTGTTTGAGCTAAGATTTTCAAGTTATTCACGAAATGAAAACCTATACTTTGTTTCGTGCGAGAACTCCATTCAAATGCATGTAACAGTCAGAAACGCACTGTCTCGGAAAAATAAAGTGTTTTTGTACAACTTCATGAAGTTAGCTGTAACTTTTGATAGAAGGTTCAGACAGACATATTTATGGCTTTATCTTATAGAATTCAGCATCTCCGTGCTGGGGAAATAGGTTTTGCAGCTGTTTGAGCTAAGATTTTCAAGTTATTCACGAAATGAAAACCTATACTTTGTTTCGTGCGAGAACTCCATTCAAATGCATGTAATAGTCAGAAACGCACTGTCTCGGAAAAATAAAGTGTTTTTGTACAACTTCATGAAGTTAGCTGTAACTTTTGATAGAAGGCTCAGATATACTTATTTATGGCTTTATCTTATAGAATTCAATATCCCCGTGTTGAGCAGACAGGTTTTAAAGCTGTTTGAGCTAAGATTTTCAAGTTATTCACGAAATGAAAACCTATACTTTGTTTCGTGCGAGAACTCCATTCAAATGCATGTAATAGTCAGAAACGCACTGTCTCGGCGAAATAAAGCCTTTTTGCACAACTTCATGAAGTTAGCTGTAACTTTTGATAGCAGGCTCAGACACACATATTTATGGTTTTATCTTATAGAATTCAGCATCTCCGTGCTGGGGAAATAGGTTTTGCAGCTGTTTGAGCTAAGATTTTCAAGTTATTCACGAAATGAAAACCTATACTTTGTTTTGTGCGAGAACTCCATTCAAATGCATGTAATAGTCAGAAACGCACTGTCTCGGCGAAATAAAGCCTTTTTGCACAACTTCATGAAGTTAGCTGTAACTTTTGATAGAAGGCTCAGACACACATATTTATGGTTTTATCTTATAGAATTCAGCATCTCCGTGCTGGGGAAATAGGTTTTGCAGCTGTTTGAGCTAAGATTTTCAAGTTATTCACGAAATGAAAACCTATACTTTGTTTCGTGCGAGAACTCCATTCAAATGCATGTAACAGTCAGAAACGCACTGTCTTGGCGAAATAAAGTGTTTTTGTACAACTTCATAGAGACAGCTGTAACTTTTGATAGAAGGTTCAGACAGACATATTTATGGCTTTATCTTATAGAATTCAGCATCTCCGTGCTGGGGAAATAGGTTTTGCAGCTGTTTGAGCTAAGATTTTCAAGTTATTCACGAAATGAAAACCTATACTTTGTTTTGTGCGAGAACTCCATTCAAATGCATGTAATAGTCAGAAACGCACTGTCTAGGCGAAATAAAGCCTTTTTGCACAACTTCATGAAGTTAGCTGTAACTTTTGATAGAAGGCTCAGACACACATATTTATGGTTTTATCTTATAGAATTCAGCATCTCCGTGCTGGGGAAATAGGTTTTGCAGCTGTTTGAGCTAAGATTTTCAAGTTATTCACGAAATGAAAACCTATACTTTGTTTTGTGCGAGAACTCCATTCAAATGCATGTAATAGTCAGAAACGCAATGTCTCGGCGAAATAAAGCCTTTTTGTAAAACTTCATGAAGTTAGCTGTAACTTTTGATAGAAGGCTCAGATATACGTATTTATGGCTTTATCTTATAGAATTCAATATCCCCGTGTTGAGCAGACAGGTTTTAAAGCTGTTTGAGCTAAGATTTTCAAGTTATTCACAAGATGAAAACCTATACTTTGTTTCGTGCGAGAACTCCATTCAAATGCATGTAACAGTCAGAAACGCACTGTCTTGGCGAAATAAAGTGTTTTTAATCAACTTCATAGAGACAGCTGTAACTTTTGATAGAAGGTTCAGACAGACATATTCATGGCTTTATCTTATAGAATTCAGCATCTCTGTGCTGGGGAAATAGGTTTTGCAGCTGTTTGAGCTAAGATTTTCAAGTTATTTACGAAATGAACACCTATACTTTGTTTCGTGCGAGAACTCCATTCAAATGCATGTAATAGTCAGAAACGCACTGTCTCGGCGAAATAAAGCCTTTTTGCACAACTTCATGAAGTTAGCTGTAACTTTTGATAGAAGACTCAGACACACATATTTATGGCTTTATCTTATAGAATTCAGCATCTCCGTGCTGGGGAAATAGGTTTTGCAGCTGTTTGAGCTAAGATTTTCAAGTTATTTACGAAATGAAAACCTATACTTTGTTTCGTGCGAGAATTCCATTCAAATGCATGTAATAGTCAGAAACGCACTGTCTCGGAAAAATAAAGCGTTTTTGTACAACTTCATGAAGTTAGCTGTAACTTTTGATAGAAGGCTCAGATATACTTATTTATGGCTTTATCTTATAGAATTCAGCATCTCCGTGCTGGGGAAATAGGTTTTGCAGCTGTTTGAGCTAAGATTTTCAAGTTATTCACGAAATGAAAACCTATACTTTGTTTCGTGCGAGAACTCCATTCAAATGCATGTAATAGTCAGAAACGCACTGTCTCGGAAAAATAAAGTTTTTTTGTACAACTTCATGAAGTTAGCTGTAACTTTTGATAGAAGGCTCAGATGTACTTATTTATGGCTTTATCTTATAGAATTCAATATCCCCGTGTTGAGCAGACAGGTTTTAAAGCTGTTTGAGCTAAGATTTTCAAGTTAGTCACAAGATGAAAACCTATACTTTGTTTCGTGCGAGAACTCCATTCAAATGCATGTAACAGTCAGAAACGCACTGTCTTGGCGAAATAAAGTGTTTTTCATCAACTTCATAGAGACAGCTGTAACTTTTGATAGAAGGTTCAGACAGACATATTCATGGCTTTATCTTATAGAATTCAGCATCTCCGTGCTGGGGAAATAGGTTTTGCAGCTGTTTGAGCTAAGATTTTCAAGTTATTCACGAAATGAAAACCTATACTTTGTTTCGTGCGAGAACTCCATTCAAATGCATGTAATAGTCAGAAACGCACTGTCTCGGCGAAATAAAGCCTTTTTGCACAACTTCATGAAGTTAGCTGTAACTTTTGATAGAAGGCTCAGACACACATATTTATGGTTTTATCTTATAGAATTCAGCATCTCCGTGCTGGGGAAATAGGTTTTGCAGCTGTTTGAGCTAAGATTTTCAAGTTATTCACGAAATGAAAACCTATACTTTGTTTTGTGCGAGAACTCCATTCAAATGCATGTAATAGTCAGAAACGCACTGTCTCGGCGAAATAAAGCCTTTTTGCACAACTTCATGAAGTTAGCTGTAACTTTTGATAGAAGGCTCAGACACACATATTTATGGTTTTATCTTATAGAATTCAGCATCTCCGTGCTGGGGAAATAGGTTTTGCAGCTGTTTGAGCTAAGATTTTCAAGTTATTCACGAAATGAAAACCTATACTTTGTTTCGTGCGAGAACTCCATTCAAATGCATGTAATAGTCAGAAACGCACTGTCTAGGCGAAATAAAGCCTTTTTGCACAACTTCATGAAGTTAGCTGTAACGTTTGATAGAAGGCTCAGACACACATATTTATGGTTTTATCTTATAGAATTCAGCATCTCCGTGCTGGGGAAATAGGTTTTGCAGCTGTTTGAGCTAAGATTTTCAAGTTATTCACGAAATGAAAACCTATACTTTGTTTCGTGCGAGAACTCCATTCAAATGCATGTAATAGTCAGAAACGCACTGTCTAGGCGAAATAAAGCCTTTTTACACAACTTCATGAAGTTAGCTGTAACTTTTGATAGAAGGCTCAGATATACGTATTTATGGCTTTATCTTATAGAATTCAATATCCCCGTGTTGAGCAGACAGGTTTTAAAGCTGTTTGAGCTAAGATTTTCAAGTTATTCACAAGATGAAAACCTATACTTTGTTTCGTGCGAGAACTCCATTCAAATGCATGTAACAGTCAGAAACGCACTGTCTTGGCGAAATAAAGTGTTTTTGTACAACTTCATAGAGACAGCTGTAACTTTTGATAGAAGGTTCAGACAGACATATTTATGGCTTTATCTTATAGAATTCAGCATCTCCGTGCTGGGGAAATAGGTTTTGCAGCTGTTTGAGCTAAGATTTTCAAGTTATTCACGAAATGAAAACCTATACTTTGTTTCGTGCGAGAACTCCATTCAAATGCATGTAATAGTCAGAAACGCACTGTCTCGGCGAAATAAAGCCTTTTTGCACAACTTCATGAAGTTAGCTGTAACTTTTGATAGAAGGCTCAGACACACATATTTATGGTTTTATCTTATAGAATTCAGCATCTCCGTGCTGGGGAAATAGGTTTTGCAGCTGTTTGAGCTAAGATTTTCAAGTTATTCACGAAACCAAAACCTATACTTTGTTTCGTGCGAGAACTCCATTCAAATCCATGTAATAGTCAGAAACGCACTGTCTAGGCGAAATAAAGCCTTTTTGCACAACTTCATGAAGTTAGCTGTAACTTTTGATAGAAGGCTCAGACAAACATATTTATGGTTTTATCTTATAGAATTCAGCATCTCCGTGCTGGGGAAATAGGTTTTGCAGCTGTTTGAGCTAAGATTTTCAAGTTATTCACGAAATGAAAACCTATACTTTGTTTTGTGCGAGAACTCCATTCAAATGCATGTAATAGTCAGAAACGCACTGTCTCGGCGAAATAAAGCCTTTTTGCACAACTTCATGAAGTTAGCTGTAACTTTTGATAGAAGGCTCAGATATACGTATTTATGGCTTTATCTTATAGAATTCAATATCCCCGTGTTGAGCAGACAGGTTTTAAAGCTGTTTGAGCTAAGATTTTCAAGTTATTCACAAGATGAAAACCTATACTTTGTTTCGTGCGAGAACTCCATTCAAATGCATGTAATAGTCAGAAACGCACTGTCTCGGCGAAATAAAGCCTTTTTGCACAACTTCATGAAGTTAGCTGTAACTTTTGATAGAAGGCTCAGACACACATATTTATGGTTTTATCTTATAGAATTCAGCATCTCCGTGCTGGGGAAATAGGTTTTGCAGCTGTTTGAGCTAAGATTTTCAAGTTATTCACGAAATGAAAACCTATACTTTGTTTTGTGCGAGAACTCCATTCAAATGCATGTAATAGTCAGAAACGCACTGTCTTGGCGAAATAAAGTGTTTTTAATCAACTTCATAGAGACAGCTGTAACGTTTGATAGAAGGCTCAGACACACATATTCATGGCTTTATCTTATAGAATTCAGCATCTCCGTGCTGGGGAAATAGGTTTTGCAGCTGTTTGAGCTAAGATTTTCAAGTTATTCACGAAATGAAAACCTATACTTTGTTTTGTGCGAGAACTCCATTCAAATGCATGTAATAGTCAGAAACGCACTGTCTAGGCGAAATAAAGCCTTTTTACACAACTTCATGAAGTTAGCTGTAACTTTTGATAGAAGGCTCAGATATACGTATTTATGGCTTTATCTTATAGAATTCAATATCCCCGTGTTGAGCAGACAGGTTTTAAAGCTGTTTGAGCTAAGATTTTCAAGTTATTCACAAGATGAAAACCTATACTTTGTTTCGTGCGAGAACTCCATTCAAATGCATGTAACAGTCAGAAACGCACTGTCTTGGCGAAATAAAGTGTTTTTGTACAACTTCATAGAGACAGCTGTAACTTTTGATAGAAGGTTCAGACAGACATATTTATGGCTTTATCTTATAGAATTCAGCATCTCCGTGCTGGGGAAATAGGTTTTGCAGCTGTTTGAGCTAAGATTTTCAAGTTATTCACGAAATGAAAACCTATACTTTGTTTCGTGCGAGAACTCCATTCAAATGCATGTAATAGTCAGAAACGCACTGTCTAGGCGAAATAAAGCCTTTTTGCACAACTTCATGAAGTTAGCTTTAACTTTTGATAGAAGGCTCAGACAAACATATTTATGGTTTTATCTTATAGAATTCAGCATCTCCGTGCTGGGGAAATAGGTTTTGCAGCTGTTTGAGCTAAGATTTTCAAGTTATTCACGAAATGAAAACCTATACTTTGTTTCGTGCGAGAACTCCATTCAAATGCATGTAATAGTCAGAAACGCACTGTCTCGGCGAAATAAAGCCTTTTTGCACAACTTCATGAAGTTAGCTGTAACTTTTGATAGAAGGCTCAGACACACATATTTATGGCTTTATCTTATAGAATTCAATATCCCCGTGTTGAGCAGACAGGTTTTAAAGCTGTTTGAGCTAAGATTTTCAAGTTATTCACAAGATGAAAACCTATACTTTGTTTCGTGCGAGAACTCCATTCAAATGCATGTAACAGTCAGAAACGCACTGTCTTGGCGAAATAAAGTGTTTTTCATCAACTTCATAGAGACAGCTGTAACTTTTGATAGAAGGTTCAGACAGACATATTTATGGCTTTATCTTATAGAATTCAGCATCTCCGTGCTGGGGAAATAGGTTTTGCAGCTGTTTGAGCTAAGATTTTCAAGTTATTCACGAAATGAAAACCTATACTTTGTTTCGTGCGAGAACTCCATTCAAATGCATGTAATAGTCAGAAACGCACTGTCTCGGCGAAATAAAGCCTTTTTGCACAACTTCATGAAGTTAGCTGTAACTTTTGATAGAAGGCTCAGACACACATATTTATGGTTTTATCTTATAGAATTCAGCATCTCCGTGCTGGGGAAATAGGTTTTGCAGCTGTTTGAGCTAAGATTTTCAAGTTATTCACGAAATGAAAACCTATACTTTGTTTCGTGCGAGAACTCCATTCAAATGCATGTAATAGTCAGAAACGCACTGTCTAGGCGAAATAAAGCCTTTTTACACAACTTCATGAAGTTAGCTGTAACTTTTGATAGAAGGCTCAGATATACGTATTTATGGCTTTATCTTATAGAATTCAATATCCCCGTGTTGAGCAGACAGGTTTTAAAGCTGTTTGAGCTAAGATTTTCAAGTTATTCACAAGATGAAAACCTATACTTTGTTTCGTGCGAGAACTCCATTCAAATGCATGTAACAGTCAGAAACGCACTGTCTTGGCGAAATAAAGTGTTTTTGTACAACTTCATAGAGACAGCTGTAACTTTTGATAGAAGGTTCAGACAGACATATTTATGGCTTTATCTTATAGAATTCAGCATCTCCGTGCTGGGGAAATAGGTTTTGCAGCTGTTTGAGCTAAGATTTTCAAGTTATTCACGAAATGAAAACCTATACTTTGTTTCGTGCGAGAACTCCATTCAAATGCATGTAATAGTCAGAAACGCACTGTCTAGGCGAAATAAAGCCTTTTTGCACAACTTCATGAAGTTAGCTTTAACTTTTGATAGAAGGCTCAGACAAACATATTTATGGTTTTATCTTATAGAATTCAGCATCTCCGTGCTGGGGAAATAGGTTTTGCAGCTGTTTGAGCTAAGATTTTCAAGTTATTCACGAAATGAAAACCTATACTTTGTTTCGTGCGAGAACTCCATTCAAATGCATGTAATAGTCAGAAACGCACTGTCTCGGCGAAATAAAGCCTTTTTGCACAACTTCATGAAGTTAGCTGTAACTTTTGATAGAAGGCTCAGACACACATATTTATGGCTTTATCTTATAGAATTCAATATCCCCGTGTTGAGCAGACAGGTTTTAAAGCTGTTTGAGCTAAGATTTTCAAGTTATTCACAAGATGAAAACCTATACTTTGTTTCGTGCGAGAACTCCATTCAAATGCATGTAATAGTCAGAAACGCACTGTCTCGGCGAAATAAAGCCTTTTTGCACAACTTCATGAAGTTAGCTGTAACTTTTGATAGAAGGCTCAGACACACATATTTATGGCTTTATCTTATAGAATTCAATATCCCCGTGTTGAGCAGACAGGTTTTAAAGCTGTTTGAGCTAAGATTTTCAAGTTATTCACAAGATGAAAACCTATACTTTGTTTCGTGCGAGAACTCCATTCAAATGCAAGTAACAGTCAGAAACGCACTGTCTCGGCGAAATAAAGTGTTTTTCATCAACTTCATAGAGACAGCTGTAACTTTTGATAGAAGGTTCAGACAGACATATTTATGGCTTTATCTTATAGAATTCAGCATCTCCGTGCTGGGGAAATAGGTTTTGCAGCTGTTTGAGCTAAGATTTTCAAGTTATTCACGAAATGAAAACCTATACTTTGTTTCGTGCGAGAACTCCATTCAAATGCATGTAATAGTCAGAAACGCACTGTCTCGGCGAAATAAAGCCTTTTTGCACAACTTCATGAAGTTAGCTGTAACTTTTGATAGAAGGCTCAGACACACATATTTATGGTTTTATCTTATAGAATTCAGCATCTCCGTGCTGGGGAAATAGGTTTTGCAGCTGTTTGAGCTAAGATTTTCAAGTTATTCACGAAATGAAAACCTGTACTTTGTTTCGTGCGAGAACTCCATTCAAATGCATGTAATAGTCAGAAACGCACTGTCTAGGCGAAATAAAGCCTTTTTGCACAACTTCATGAAGTTAGCTGTAACGTTTGATAGAAGGCTCAGACACACATATTTATGGTTTTATCTTATAGAATTCAGCATCTCCGTGTTGGGGAAATAGGTTTTGCAGCTGTTTGAGCTAAGATTTTCAAGTTATTCACGAAATGAAAACCTATACTTTGTTTCGTGCGAGAACTCCATTCAAATGCATGTAATAGTCAGAAACGCACTGTCTAGGCGAAATAAAGCCTTTTTACACAACTTCATGAAGTTAGCTGTAACTTTTGATAGAAGGCTCAGATATACGTATTTATGGCTTTATCTTATAGAATTCAATATCCCCGTGTTGAGCAGACAGGTTTTAAAGCTGTTTGAGCTAAGATTTTCAAGTTATTCACAAGATGAAAACCTATACTTTGTTTCGTGCGAGAACTCCATTCAAATGCATGTAACAGTCAGAAACGCACTGTCTTGGCGAAATAAAGTGTTTTTGTACAACTTCATAGAGACAGCTGTAACTTTTGATAGAAGGTTCAGACAGACATATTTATGGCTTTATCTTATAGAATTCAGCATCTCCGTGCTGGGGAAATAGGTTTTGCAGCTGTTTGAGCTAAGATTTTCAAGTTATTCACGAAATGAAAACCTATACTTTGTTTCGTGCGAGAACTCCATTCAAATGCATGTAATAGTCAGAAACGCACTGTCTCGGCGAAATAAAGCCTTTTTGCACAACTTCATGAAGTTAGCTGTAACTTTTGATAGAAGGCTCAGACACACATATTTATGGTTTTATCTTATAGAATTCAGCATCTCCGTGCTGGGGAAATAGGTTTTGCAGCTGTTTGAGCTAAGATTTTCAAGTTATTCACGAAACCAAAACCTATACTTTGTTTCGTGCGAGAACTCCATTCAAATGCATGTAATAGTCAGAAACGCACTGTCTCGGCGAAATAAAGCCTTTTTGCACAACTTCATGAAGTTAGCTGTAACTTTTGATAGAAGGCTCAGATATACGTATTTATGGCTTTATCTTATAGAATTCAATATCCCCGTGTTGAGCAGACAGGTTTTAAAGCTGTTTGAGCTAAGATTTTCAAGTTATTCACAAGATGAAAACCTATACTTTGTTTCGTGCGAGAACTCCATTCAAATGCATGTAATAGTCAGAAACGCACTGTCTCGGCGAAATAAAGCCTTTTTGCACAACTTCATGAAGTTAGCTGTAACTTTTGATAGAAGGCTCAGACACACATTATTATGGTTTTATCTTATAGAATTCAGCATCTCCGTGCTGGGGAAATAGGTTTTATAGCTGTTTGAACTAAGATTTTCAAGTTATTCACGAAATGAAAACCTATACTTTGTTTCGTGCGAGAACTCCATTCAAATGCATGTAATAGTCAGAAACGCACTGTCTCGGCGAAATAAAGCCTTTTTGCACAACTTCATGAAGTTAGCTGTAACTTTTGATAGAAGGCTCAGACACACATATTTATGGTTTTATCTTATAGAATTCAGCATCTCCGTGCTGGGGAAATAGGTTTTGCAGCTGTTTGAGCTAAGATTTTCAAGTTATTCACGAAACCAAAACCTATACTTTGTTTCGTGCGAGAACTCCATTCAAATGCATGTAATAGTCAGAAACGCACTGTCTCGGCGAAATAAAGCCTTTTTGCACAACTTCATGAAGTTAGCTGTAACTTTTGATAGAAGGCTCAGATATACGTATTTATGGCTTTA
Organism: Perissodus microlepis; assembly: GCF_051167445.1. Classification (NCBI taxonomy): domain Eukaryota; kingdom Metazoa; phylum Chordata; class Actinopteri; order Cichliformes; family Cichlidae; genus Perissodus; species Perissodus microlepis. The sequence goes on along the minus strand of NC_140476.1, from coordinate 31,780,127 downwards.
TCTTATAGAATTCAATATCCCCGTGTTGAGCAGACAGGTTTTAAAGCTGTTTGAGCTAAGATTTTCAAGTTATTCACAAGATGAAAACCTATACTTTGTTTCGTGCGAGAACTCCATTCAAATGCATGTAACAGTCAGAAACGCACTGTCTTGGCGAAATAAAGTGTTTTTCATCAACTTCATAGAGACAGCTGTAACTTTTGATAGAAGGTTCAGACAGACATATTCATGGCTTTATCTTATAGAATTCAGCATCTCCGTGCTGGGGAAATAGGTTTTGCAGCTGTTTGAGCTAAGATTTTCAAGTTATTCACGAAACCAAAACCTATACTTTGTTTCGTGCGAGAACTCCATTCAAATGCATGTAATAGTCAGAAACGCACTGTCTAGGCGAAATAAAGCCTTTTTGCACAACTTCATGAAGTTAGCTGTAACTTTTGATAGAAGGCTCAGACAAACATATTTATGGTTTTATCTTATAGAATTCAGCATCTCCGTGCTGGGGAAATAGGTTTTGCAGCTGTTTGAGCTAAGATTTTCAAGTTATTCACGAAATGAAAACCTATACTTTGTTTTGTGCGAGAACTCCATTCAAATGCATGTAATAGTCAGAAACGCACTGTCTCGGCGAAATAAAGCCTTTTTGCACAACTTCATGAAGTTAGCTGTAACTTTTGATAGAAGGCTCAGACACACATATTTATGGTTTTATCTTATAGAATTCAATATCCCCGTGTTGAGCAGACAGGTTTTAAAGCTGTTTGAGCTAAGATTTTCAAGTTATTCACAAGATGAAAACCTATACTTTGTTTCGTGCGAGAACTCCATTCAAATGCATGTAACAGTCAGAAACGCACTGTCTTGGCGAAATAAAGTGTTTTTCATCAACTTCATAGAGACAGCTGTAACTTTTGATAGAAGGTTCAGACAGACATATTTATGGCTTTATCTTATAGAATTCAGCATCTCCGTGCTGGGGAAATAGGTTTTGCAGCTGTTTGAGCTAAGATTTTCAAGTTATTCACAAGATGAAAACCTATACTTTGTTTCGTGCGAGAACTCCATTCAAATGCATGTAACAGTCAGAAACGCACTGTCTTGGCGAAATAAAGTGTTTTTGTACAACTGCATAGAGACAGCTGTAACTTTTGATAGAAGGTTCAGACAGACATATTTATGGCTTTATCTTATAGAATTCAGCATCTCCGTGCTGGGGAAATAGGTTTTGCAGCTGTTTGAGCTAAGATTTTCAAGTTATTCACGAAATGAAAACCTATACTTTGTTTCGTGCGAGAACTCCATTCAAATGCATGTAATAGTCAGAAACGCACTGTCTCGGCGAAATAAAGCCTTTTTGCACAACTTCATGAAGTTAGCTGTAACTTTTGATAGAAGGCTCAGATATACGTATTTATGGCTTTATCTTATAGAATTCAATATCCCCGTGTTGAGCAGACAGGTTTTAAAGCTGTTTGAGCTAAGATTTTCAAGTTATTCACAAGATGAAAACCTATACTTTGTTTCGTGCGAGAACTCCATTCAAATGCATGTAACAGTCAGAAACGCACTGTCTTGGCGAAATAAAGTGTTTTTCATCAACTTCATAGAGACAGCTGTAACTTTTGATAGAAGGTTCAGACAGACATATTTATGGCTTTATCTTATAGAATTCAGCATCTCCGTGCTGGGGAAATAGGTTTTGCAGCTGTTTGAGCTAAGATTTTCAAGTTATTCACAAGATGAAAACCTATACTTTGTTTCGTGCGAGAACTCCATTCAAATGCATGTAACAGTCAGAAACGCACTGTCTTGGCGAAATAAAGTGTTTTTGTACAACTTCATAGAGACAGCTGTAACTTTTGATAGAAGGTTCAGACAGACATATTTATGGCTTTATCTTATAGAATTCAGCATCTCCGTGCTGGGGAAATAGGTTTTGCAGCTGTTTGAGCTAAGATTTTCAAGTTATTCACGAAATGAAAACCTATACTTTGTTTCGTGCGAGAACTCCATTCAAATGCATGTAATAGTCAGAAACGCACTGTCTCGGCGAAATAAAGCCTTTTTGCACAACTTCATGAAGTTAGCTGTAACTTTTGATAGAAGGCTCAGATATACGTATTTATGGCTTTATCTTATAGAATTCAATATCCCCGTGTTGAGCAGACAGGTTTTAAAGCTGTTTGAGCTAAGATTTTCAAGTTATTCACAAGATGAAAACCTATACTTTGTTTCGTGCGAGAACTCCATTCAAATGCATGTAACAGTCAGAAACGCACTGTCTTGGCGAAATAAAGTGTTTTTCATCAACTTCATAGAGACAGCTGTAACTTTTGATAGAAGGTTCAGACAGACATATTTATGGCTTTATCTTATAGAATTCAGCATCTCCGTGTTGGGGAAATAGGTTTTGCAGCTGTTTGAGCTAAGATTTTCAAGTTATTCACGAAATGAAAACCTATACTTTGTTTCGTGCGAGAACTCCATTCAAATGCATGTAATAGTCAGAAACGCACTGTCTCAGCGAAATAAAGCCTTTTTGCACAACTTCATGAAGTTAGCTTTAACTTTTGATAGAAGGCTCAGACACACATATTTATGGTTTTATCTTATAGAATTCAGCATCTCCGTGCTGGGGAAATAGGTTTTGCAGCTGTTTGAGCTAAGATTTTCAAGTTATTCACGAAATGAAAACCTATACTTTGTTTCGTGCGAGAACTCCATTCAAATGCATGTAATAGTCAGAAACGCACTGTCTAGGCGAAATAAAGCCTTTTTGCACAACTTCATGAAGTTAGCTGTAACTTTTGATAGAAGGCTCAGACACACATATTTATGGTTTTATCTTATAGAATTCAGCATCTCCGTGCTGGGGAAATAGGTTTTGCAGCTGTTTGAGCTAAGATTTTCAAGTTATTCACGAAATGAAAACCTATACTTTGTTTCGTGCGAGAACTCCATTCAAATGCATGTAATAGTCAGAAACGCACTGTCTCGGAAAAATAAAGCCTTTTTGCACAACTTCATGAAGTTAGCTGTAACTTTTGATAGAAGGCTCAGACACACATATTTATGGTTTTATCTTATAGAATTCAGCATCTCCGTGCTGGGGAAATAGGTTTTGCAGCTGTTTGAGCTAAGATTTTCAAGTTATTCACGAAATGAAAACCTATACTTTGTTTTGTGCGAGAACTCCATTCAAATGCATGTAACAGTCAGAAACGCACTGTCTTGGCGAAATAAAGTGTTTTTGTACAACTTCATAGAGACAGCTGTAACTTTTGATAGAAGGTTCAGACAGACATATTTATGGCTTTATCTTATAGAATTCAGCATCTCCGTGCTGGGGAAATAGGTTTTGCAGCTGTTTGAGCTAAGATTTTCAAGTTATTCACGAAATGAAAACCTATACTTTGTTTCGTGCGAGAACTCCATTCAAATGCATGTAATAGTCAGAAACGCACTGTCTCGGCGAAATAAAGCCTTTTTGCACAACTTCATGAAGTTAGCTGTAACTTTTGATAGAAGGCTCAGACACACATATTTATGGTTTTATCTTATAGAATTCAGCATCTCCGTGCTGGGGAAATAGGTTTTGCAGCTGTTTGAGCTAAGATTTTCAAGTTATTCACGAAACCAAAACCTATACTTTGTTTCGTGCGAGAACTCCATTCAAATGCATGTAATAGTCAGAAACGCACTGTCTCGGCGAAATAAAGCCTTTTTGCACAACTTCATGAAGTTAGCTGTAACTTTTGATAGAAGGCTCAGATATACGTATTTATGGCTTTATCTTATAGAATTCAATATCCCCGTGTTGAGCAGACAGGTTTTAAAGCTGTTTGAGCTAAGATTTTCAAGTTATTCACAAGATGAAAACCTATACTTTGTTTCGTGCGAGAACTCCATTCAAATGCATGTAATAGTCAGAAACGCACTGTCTCGGCGAAATAAAGCCTTTTTGCACAACTTCATGAAGTTAGCTGTAACTTTTGATAGAAGGCTCAGACACACATTATTATGGTTTTATCTTATAGAATTCAGCATCTCCGTGCTGGGGAAATAGGTTTTATAGCTGTTTGAACTAAGATTTTCAAGTTATTCACGAAATGAAAACCTATACTTTGTTTCGTGCGAGAACTCCATTCAAATGCATGTAATAGTCAGAAACGCACTGTCTCGGCGAAATAAAGCCTTTTTGCACAACTTCATGAAGTTAGCTGTAACTTTTGATAGAAGGCTCAGACACACATATTTATGGTTTTATCTTATAGAATTCAGCATCTCCGTGCTGGGGAAATAGGTTTTGCAGCTGTTTGAGCTAAGATTTTCAAGTTATTCACGAAACCAAAACCTATACTTTGTTTCGTGCGAGAACTCCATTCAAATGCATGTAATAGTCAGAAACGCACTGTCTCGGCGAAATAAAGCCTTTTTGCACAACTTCATGAAGTTAGCTGTAACTTTTGATAGAAGGCTCAGATATACGTATTTATGGCTTTATCTTATAGAATTCAATATCCCCGTGTTGAGCAGACAGGTTTTAAAGCTGTTTGAGCTAAGATTTTCAAGTTATTCACAAGATGAAAACCTATACTTTGTTTCGTGCGAGAACTCCATTCAAATGCATGTAACAGTCAGAAACGCACTGTCTTGGCGAAATAAAGTGTTTTTCATCAACTTCATAGAGACAGCTGTAACTTTTGATAGAAGGTTCAGACAGACATATTCATGGCTTTATCTTATAGAATTCAGCATCTCCGTGCTGGGGAAATAGGTTTTGCAGCTGTTTGAGCTAAGATTTTCAAGTTATTCACGAAACCAAAACCTATACTTTGTTTCGTGCGAGAACTCCATTCAAATGCATGTAATAGTCAGAAACGCACTGTCTAGGCGAAATAAAGCCTTTTTGCACAACTTCATGAAGTTAGCTGTAACTTTTGATAGAAGGCTCAGACAAACATATTTATGGTTTTATCTTATAGAATTCAGCATCTCCGTGCTGGGGAAATAGGTTTTGCAGCTGTTTGAGCTAAGATTTTCAAGTTATTCACGAAATGAAAACCTATACTTTGTTTTGTGCGAGAACTCCATTCAAATGCATGTAATAGTCAGAAACGCACTGTCTCGGCGAAATAAAGCCTTTTTGCACAACTTCATGAAGTTAGCTGTAACTTTTGATAGAAGGCTCAGACACACATATTTATGGTTTTATCTTATAGAATTCAATATCCCCGTGTTGAGCAGACAGGTTTTAAAGCTGTTTGAGCTAAGATTTTCAAGTTATTCACAAGATGAAAACCTATACTTTGTTTCGTGCGAGAACTCCATTCAAATGCATGTAACAGTCAGAAACGCACTGTCTTGGCGAAATAAAGTGTTTTTCATCAACTTCATAGAGACAGCTGTAACTTTTGATAGAAGGTTCAGACAGACATATTTATGGCTTTATCTTATAGAATTCAGCATCTCCGTGCTGGGGAAATAGGTTTTGCAGCTGTTTGAGCTAAGATTTTCAAGTTATTCACAAGATGAAAACCTATACTTTGTTTCGTGCGAGAACTCCATTCAAATGCATGTAACAGTCAGAAACGCACTGTCTTGGCGAAATAAAGTGTTTTTGTACAACTGCATAGAGACAGCTGTAACTTTTGATAGAAGGTTCAGACAGACATATTTATGGCTTTATCTTATAGAATTCAGCATCTCCGTGCTGGGGAAATAGGTTTTGCAGCTGTTTGAGCTAAGATTTTCAAGTTATTCACGAAATGAAAACCTATACTTTGTTTCGTGCGAGAACTCCATTCAAATGCATGTAATAGTCAGAAACGCACTGTCTCGGCGAAATAAAGCCTTTTTGCACAACTTCATGAAGTTAGCTGTAACTTTTGATAGAAGGCTCAGATATACGTATTTATGGCTTTATCTTATAGAATTCAATATCCCCGTGTTGAGCAGACAGGTTTTAAAGCTGTTTGAGCTAAGATTTTCAAGTTATTCACAAGATGAAAACCTATACTTTGTTTCGTGCGAGAACTCCATTCAAATGCATGTAACAGTCAGAAACGCACTGTCTTGGCGAAATAAAGTGTTTTTCATCAACTTCATAGAGACAGCTGTAACTTTTGATAGAAGGTTCAGACAGACATATTTATGGCTTTATCTTATAGAATTCAGCATCTCCGTGCTGGGGAAATAGGTTTTGCAGCTGTTTGAGCTAAGATTTTCAAGTTATTCACAAGATGAAAACCTATACTTTGTTTCGTGCGAGAACTCCATTCAAATGCATGTAACAGTCAGAAACGCACTGTCTTGGCGAAATAAAGTGTTTTTGTACAACTTCATAGAGACAGCTGTAACTTTTGATAGAAGGTTCAGACAGACATATTTATGGCTTTATCTTATAGAATTCAGCATCTCCGTGCTGGGGAAATAGGTTTTGCAGCTGTTTGAGCTAAGATTTTCAAGTTATTCACGAAATGAAAACCTATACTTTGTTTCGTGCGAGAACTCCATTCAAATGCATGTAATAGTCAGAAACGCACTGTCTCGGCGAAATAAAGCCTTTTTGCACAACTTCATGAAGTTAGCTGTAACTTTTGATAGAAGGCTCAGATATACGTATTTATGGCTTTATCTTATAGAATTCAATATCCCCGTGTTGAGCAGACAGGTTTTAAAGCTGTTTGAGCTAAGATTTTCAAGTTATTCACAAGATGAAAACCTATACTTTGTTTCGTGCGAGAACTCCATTCAAATGCATGTAACAGTCAGAAACGCACTGTCTTGGCGAAATAAAGTGTTTTTCATCAACTTCATAGAGACAGCTGTAACTTTTGATAGAAGGTTCAGACAGACATATTTATGGCTTTATCTTATAGAATTCAGCATCTCCGTGTTGGGGAAATAGGTTTTGCAGCTGTTTGAGCTAAGATTTTCAAGTTATTCACGAAATGAAAACCTATACTTTGTTTCGTGCGAGAACTCCATTCAAATGCATGTAATAGTCAGAAACGCACTGTCTCAGCGAAATAAAGCCTTTTTGCACAACTTCATGAAGTTAGCTTTAACTTTTGATAGAAGGCTCAGACACACATATTTATGGTTTTATCTTATAGAATTCAGCATCTCCGTGCTGGGGAAATAGGTTTTGCAGCTGTTTGAGCTAAGATTTTCAAGTTATTCACGAAATGAAAACCTATACTTTGTTTCGTGCGAGAACTCCATTCAAATGCATGTAATAGTCAGAAACGCACTGTCTAGGCGAAATAAAGCCTTTTTGCACAACTTCATGAAGTTAGCTGTAACTTTTGATAGAAGGCTCAGACACACATATTTATGGTTTTATCTTATAGAATTCAGCATCTCCGTGCTGGGGAAATAGGTTTTGCAGCTGTTTGAGCTAAGATTTTCAAGTTATTCACGAAATGAAAACCTATACTTTGTTTCGTGCGAGAACTCCATTCAAATGCATGTAATAGTCAGAAACGCACTGTCTCGGAAAAATAAAGCCTTTTTGCACAACTTCATGAAGTTAGCTGTAACTTTTGATAGAAGGCTCAGACACACATATTTATGGTTTTATCTTATAGAATTCAGCATCTCCGTGCTGGGGAAATAGGTTTTGCAGCTGTTTGAGCTAAGATTTTCAAGTTATTCACGAAATGAAAACCTATACTTTGTTTTGTGCGAGAACTCCATTCAAATGCATGTAACAGTCAGAAACGCACTGTCTTGGCGAAATAAAGTGTTTTTCATCAACTTCATAGAGACAGCTGTAACTTTTGATAGAAGGCTCAGACACACGTATTTATGGCTTTATCTTATAGAATTCAATATCCCCGTGTTTAGCAGACAGGTTTTAAAGCTGTTTGAGCTAAGATTTTCAAGTTATTCACAAGATGAAAACCTATACTTTGTTTCGTGCGAGAACTCCATTCAAATGCATGTAACAGTCAGAAACGCACTGTCTTGGCGAAATAAAGCCTTTTTGCACAACTTCATGAAGTTAGCTGTAACTTTTGATAGAAGGTTCAGACAGACATATTTATGGCTTTATCTTAAAGAATTCAGCATCTCCGTGCTGGGGAAATAGGTTTTGCAGCTGTTTGAGCTAAGATTTTCAAGTTATTCACGAAATGAAAACCTATACTTTGTTTTGTGCGAGAACTCCATTCAAATGCATGTAATAGTCAGAAACGCACTGTCTCGGCGAAATAAAGCCTTTTTGCACAACTTCATGAAGTTAGCTGTAACTTTTGATAGAAGGCTCAGACACACATATTTATGGTTTTATCTTATAGAATTCAGCATCTCCGTGCTGGGGAAATAGGTTTTGCAGCTGTTTGAGCTAAGATTTTCAAGTTATTCACGAAATGAAAACCTATACTTTGTTTTGTGCGAGAACTCCATTCAAATGCATGTAATAGTCAGAAACGCACTGTCTCGGCGAAATAAAGCCTTTTTGCACAACTTCATGAAGTTAGCTGTAACTTTTGATAGAAGGCTCAAATATACGTATTTATGGCTTTATCTTATAGAATTCAGCATCTCCGTGCTGGGGAAATAGGTTTTGCAGCTGTTTGAGCTAAGATTTTCAAGTTATTCACAAGATGAAAACCTATACTTTGTTTCGTGCGAGAACTCCATTCAAATGCATGTAACAGTCAGAAACGCACTGTCTTGGCGAAATAAAGTGTTTTTGTACAACTGCATAGAGACAGCTGTAACTTTTGATAGAAGGTTCAGACAGACATATTTATGGCTTTATCTTATAGAATTCAGCATCTCCGTGCTGGGGAAATAGGTTTTGCAGCTGTTTGAGCTAAGATTTTCAAGTTATTCACGAAATGAAAACCTATACTTTGTTTCGTGCGAGAACTCCATTCAAATGCATGTAATAGTCAGAAACGCACTGTCTCGGCGAAATAAAGCCTTTTTGCACAACTTCATGAAGTTAGCTGTAACTTTTGATAGAAGGCTCAGATATACGTATTTATGGCTTTATCTTATAGAATTCAATATCCCCGTGTTGAGCAGACAGGTTTTAAAGCTGTTTGAGCTAAGATTTTCAAGTTATTCACAAGATGAAAACCTATACTTTGTTTCGTGCGAGAACTCCATTCAAATGCATGTAATAGTCAGAAACGCACTGTCTTGGCGAAATAAAGTGTTTTTCATCAACTTCATAGAGACAGCTGTAACTTTTGATAGAAGGTTCAGACAGACATATTTATGGCTTTATCTTATAGAATTCAGCATCTCCGTGCTGGGGAAATAGGTTTTGCAGCTGTTTGAGCTAAGATTTTCAAGTTATTCACGAAACCAAAACCTATACTTTGTTTCGTGCGAGAACTCCATTCAAATGCATGTAATAGTCAGAAACGCACTGTCTCAGCGAAATAAAGCCTTTTTGCACAACTTCATGAAGTTAGCTTTAACTTTTGATAGAAGGCTCAGACACACATATTTATGGTTTTATCTTATAGAATTCAGCATCTCCGTGCTGGGGAAATAGGTTTTGCAGCTGTTTGAGCTAAGATTTTCAAGTTATTCACGAAATGAAAACCTATACTTTGTTTCGTGCGAGAACTCCATTCAAATGCATGTAATAGTCAGAAACGCACTGTCTAGGCGAAATAAAGCCTTTTTGCACAACTTCATGAAGTTAGCTGTAACTTTTGATAGAAGGCTCAGACACACATATTTATGGTTTTATCTTATAGAATTCAGCATCTCCGTGCTGGGGAAATAGGTTTTGCAGCTGTTTGAGCTAAGATTTTCAAGTTATTCACGAAATGAAAACCTATACTTTGTTCCGTGCGAGAACTCCATTCAAATGCATGTAATAGTCAGAAACGCACTGTCTCGGAAAAATAAAGCCTTTTTGCACAACTTCATGAAGTTAGCTGTAACTTTTGATAGAAGGCTCAGACACACATATTTATGGTTTTATCTTATAGAATTCAGCATCTCCGTGCTGGGGAAATAGGTTTTGCAGCTGTTTGAGCTAAGATTTTCAAGTTATTCACGAAATGAAAACCTATACTTTGTTTTGTGCGAGAACTCCATTCAAATGCATGTAACAGTCAGAAACGCACTGTCTTGGCGAAATAAAGTGTTTTTCATCAACTTCATAGAGACAGCTGTAACTTTTGATAGAAGGCTCAGACACACGTATTTATGGCTTTATCTTATAGAATTCAATATCCCCGTGTTTAGCAGACAGGTTTTAAAGCTGTTTGAGCTAAGATTTTCAAGTTATTCACAAGATGAAAACCTATACTTTGTTTCGTGCGAGAACTCCATTCAAATGCATGTAACAGTCAGAAACGCACTGTCTTGGCGAAATAAAGCCTTTTTGCACAACTTCATGAAGTTAGCTGTAACTTTTGATAGAAGGTTCAGACAGACATATTTATGGCTTTATCTTATAGAATTCAGCATCTCCGTGCTGGGGAAATAGGTTTTGCAGCTGTTTGAGCTAAGATTTTCAAGTTATTCACGAAATGAAAACCTATACTTTGTTTTGTGCGAGAACTCCATTCAAATGCATGTAATAGTCAGAAACGCACTGTCTCGGCGAAATAAAGCCTTTTTGCACAACTTCATGAAGTTAGCTGTAACTTTTGATAGAAGGCTCAGACACACATATTTATGGTTTTATCTTATAGAATTCAGCATCTCCGTGCTGGGGAAATAGGTTTTGCAGCTGTTTGAGCTAAGATTTTCAAGTTATTCACGAAATGAAAACCTATACTTTGTTTTGTGCGAGAACTCCATTCAAATGCATGTAATAGTCAGAAACGCACTGTCTCGGCGAAATAAAGCCTTTTTGCACAACTTCATGAAGTTAGCTGTAACTTTTGATAGAAGGCTCAAATATACGTATTTATGGCTTTATCTTATAGAATTCAGCATCTCCGTGCTGGGGAAATAGGTTTTGCAGCTGTTTGAGCTAAGATTTTCAAGTTATTCACAAGATGAAAACCTATACTTTGTTTCGTGCGAGAACTCCATTCAAATGCATGTAACAGTCAGAAACGCACTGTCTTGGCGAAATAAAGTGTTTTTGTACAACTGCATAGAGACAGCTGTAACTTTTGATAGAAGGTTCAGACAGACATATTTATGGCTTTATCTTATAGAATTCAGCATCTCCGTGCTGGGGAAATAGGTTTTGCAGCTGTTTGAGCTAAGATTTTCAAGTTATTCACGAAATGAAAACCTATACTTTGTTTCGTGCGAGAACTCCATTCAAATGCATGTAATAGTCAGAAACGCACTGTCTCGGCGAAATAAAGCCTTTTTGCACAACTTCATGAAGTTAGCTGTAACTTTTGATAGAAGGCTCAGATATACGTATTTATGGCTTTATCTTATAGAATTCAATATCCCCGTGTTGAGCAGACAGGTTTTAAAGCTGTTTGAGCTAAGATTTTCAAGTTATTCACAAGATGAAAACCTATACTTTGTTTCGTGCGAGAACTCCATTCAAATGCATGTAACAGTCAGAAACGCACTGTCTTGGCGAAATAAAGTGTTTTTCATCAACTTCATAGAGACAGCTGTAACTTTTGATAGAAGGTTCAGACAGACATATTTATGGCTTTATCTTATAGAATTCAGCATCTCCGTGCTGGGGAAATAGGTTTTGCAGCTGTTTGAGCTAAGATTTTCAAGTTATTCACGAAACCAAAACCTATACTTTGTTTCGTGCGAGAACTCCATTCAAATGCATGTAACAGTCAGAAACGCACTGTCTTGGCGAAATAAAGTGTTTTTGTACAACTTCATAGAGACAGCTGTAACTTTTGATAGAAGGTTCAGACAGACATATTTATGGCTTTATCTTATAGAATTCAGCATCTCCGTGCTGGGGAAATAGGTTTTGCAGCTGTTTGAGCTAAGATTTTCAAGTTATTCACGAAACCAAAACCTATACTTTGTTTCGTGCGAGAACTCCATTCAAATGCATGTAATAGTCAGAAACGCACTGTCTTGGCGAAATAAAGTGTTTTTGTACAACTTCATAGAGACAGCTGTAACTTTTGATAGAAGGTTCAGACAGACATATTTATGGTTTTATCTTATAGAATTCAGCATCTCCGTGCTGGGGAAATAGGTTTTGCAGCTGTTTGAGCTAAGATTTTCAAGTTATTCACAAGATGAAAACCTATACTTTGTTTCGTGCGAGAACTCCATTCAAATGCATGTAACAGTCAGAAACGCACTGTCTTGGCGAAATAAAGTGTTTTTGTACAACTTCATAGAGACAGCTGTAACTTTTGATAGAAGGTTCAGACAGACATATTTATGGCTTTATCTTATAGAATTCAGCATCTCCGTGCTGGGGAAATAGGTTTTGCAGCTGTTTGAGCTAAGATTTTCAAGTTATTCACGAAATGAAAACCTATACTTTGTTTCGTGCGAGAACTCCATTCAAATGCATGTAATAGTCAGAAACGCACTGTCTCGGCGAAATAAAGCCTTTTTGCACAACTTCATGAAGTTAGCTGTAACTTTTGATAGAAGGCTCAGATATACGTATTTATGGCTTTATCTTATAGAATTCAATATCCCCGTGTTGAGCAGACAGGTTTTAAAGCTGTTTGAGCTAAGATTTTCAAGTTATTCACAAGATGAAAACCTATACTTTGTTTCGTGCGAGAACTCCATTCAAATGCATGTAACAGTCAGAAACGCACTGTCTTGGCGAAATAAAGTGTTTTTCATCAACTTCATAGAGACAGCTGTAACTTTTGATAGAAGGTTCAGACAGACATATTTATGGCTTTATCTTATAGAATTCAGCATCTCCGTGTTGGGGAAATAGGTTTTGCAGCTGTTTGAGCTAAGATTTTCAAGTTATTCACGAAATGAAAACCTATACTTTGTTTCGTGCGAGAACTCCATTCAAATGCATGTAATAGTCAGAAACGCACTGTCTCAGCGAAATAAAGCCTTTTTGCACAACTTCATGAAGTTAGCTTTAACTTTTGATAGAAGGCTCAGACACACATATTTATGGTTTTATCTTATAGAATTCAGCATCTCCGTGCTGGGGAAATAGGTTTTGCAGCTGTTTGAGCTAAGATTTTCAAGTTATTCACGAAATGAAAACCTATACTTTGTTTCGTGCGAGAACTCCATTCAAATGCATGTAATAGTCAGAAACGCACTGTCTAGGCGAAATAAAGCCTTTTTGCACAACTTCATGAAGTTAGCTGTAACTTTTGATAGAAGGCTCAGACACACATATTTATGGTTTTATCTTATAGAATTCAGCATCTCCGTGCTGGGGAAATAGGTTTTGCAGCTGTTTGAGCTAAGATTTTCAAGTTATTCACGAAATGAAAACCTATACTTTGTTTCGTGCGAGAACTCCATTCAAATGCATGTAATAGTCAGAAACGCACTGTCTCGGAAAAATAAAGCCTTTTTGCACAACTTCATGAAGTTAGCTGTAACTTTTGATAGAAGGCTCAGACACACATATTTATGGTTTTATCTTATAGAATTCAGCATCTCCGTGCTGGGGAAATAGGTTTTGCAGCTGTTTGAGCTAAGATTTTCAAGTTATTCACGAAATGAAAACCTATACTTTGTTTTGTGCGAGAACTCCATTCAAATGCATGTAACAGTCAGAAACGCACTGTCTTGGCGAAATAAAGTGTTTTTCATCAACTTCATAGAGACAGCTGTAACTTTTGATAGAAGGCTCAGACACACGTATTTATGGCTTTATCTTATAGAATTCAATATCCCCGTGTTTAGCAGACAGGTTTTAAAGCTGTTTGAGCTAAGATTTTCAAGTTATTCACAAGATGAAAACCTATACTTTGTTTCGTGCGAGAACTCCATTCAAATGCATGTAACAGTCAGAAACGCACTGTCTTGGCGAAATAAAGCCTTTTTGCACAACTTCATGAAGTTAGCTGTAACTTTTGATAGAAGGTTCAGACAGACATATTTATGGCTTTATCTTATAGAATTCAGCATCTCCGTGCTGGGGAAATAGGTTTTGCAGCTGTTTGAGCTAAGATTTTCAAGTTATTCACGAAATGAAAACCTATACTTTGTTTTGTGCGAGAACTCCATTCAAATGCATGTAATAGTCAGAAACGCACTGTCTCGGCGAAATAAAGCCTTTTTGCACAACTTCATGAAGTTAGCTGTAACTTTTGATAGAAGGCTCAAATATACGTATTTATGGCTTTATCTTATAGAATTCAATATCCCCGTGTTGAGCAGACAGGTTTTAAAGCTGTTTGAGCTAAGATTTTCAAGTTATTCACAAGATGAAAACCTATACTTTGTTTCGTGCGAGAACTCCATTCAAATGCATGTAACAGTCAGAAACGCACTGTCTTGGCGAAATAAAGTGTTTTTCATCAACTTCATAGAGACAGCTGTAACTTTTGATAGAAGGTTCAGACAGACATATTCATGGCTTTATCTTATAGAATTCAGCATCTCCGTGCTGGGGAAATAGGTTTTGCAGCTGTTTGAGCTAAGATTTTCAAGTTATTCACGAAATGAAAACCTATACTTTGTTTCGTGCGAGAACTCCATTCAAATGCATGTAATAGTCAGAAACGCACTGTCTCGGCGAAATAAAGCCTTTTTGCACAACTTCATGAAGTTAGCTGTAACTTTTGATAGAAGGCTCAGACACACATTATTATGGTTTTATCTTATAGAATTCAGCATCTCCGTGCTGGGGAAATAGGTTTTATAGCTGTTTGAACTAAGATTTTCAAGTTATTCACGAAATGAAAACCTATACTTTGTTTCGTGCGAGAACTCCATTCAAATGCATGTAATAGTCAGAAACGCACTGTCTCGGCGAAATAAAGCCTTTTTGCACAACTTCATGAAGTTAGCTGTAACTTTTGATAGAAGGCTCAGACACACATATTTATGGTTTTATCTTATAGAATTCAGCATCTCCGTGCTGGGGAAATAGGTTTTGCAGCTGTTTGAGCTAAGATTTTCAAGTTATTCACGAAACCAAAACCTATACTTTGTTTCGTGCGAGAACTCCATTCAAATGCATGTAATAGTCAGAAACGCACTGTCTCGGCGAAATAAAGCCTTTTTGCACAACTTCATGAAGTTAGCTGTAACTTTTGATAGAAGGCTCAGATATACGTATTTATGGCTTTATCTTATAGAATTCAATATCCCCGTGTTGAGCAGACAGGTTTTAAAGCTGTTTGAGCTAAGATTTTCAAGTTATTCACAAG
Source organism: Perissodus microlepis (assembly GCF_051167445.1). Classification (NCBI taxonomy): domain Eukaryota; kingdom Metazoa; phylum Chordata; class Actinopteri; order Cichliformes; family Cichlidae; genus Perissodus; species Perissodus microlepis. The sequence continues at coordinate 31,764,879 of NC_140476.1, read as the reverse complement.
ATGAAAACCTATACTTTGTTTCGTGCGAGAACTCCATTCAAATGCATGTAACAGTCAGAAACGCACTGTCTCGGCGAAATAAAGTGTTTTTCATCAACTTCATAGAGACAGCTGTAACTTTTGATAGAAGGTTCAGACAGACATATTTATGGCTTTATCTTATAGAATTCAGCATCTCCGTGCTGGGGAAATAGGTTTTGCAGCTGTTTGAGCTAAGATTTTCAAGTTATTCACGAAACCAAAACCTATACTTTGTTTCGTGCGAGAACTCCATTCAAATGCATGTAATAGTCAGAAACGCACTGTCTAGGCGAAATAAAGCCTTTTTGCACAACTTCATGAAGTTAGCTGTAACTTTTGATAGAAGGCTCAGACAAACATATTTATGGTTTTATCTTATAGAATTCAGCATCTCCGTGCTGGGGAAATAGGTTTTGCAGCTGTTTGAGCTAAGATTTTCAAGTTATTCACGAAATGAAAACCTATACTTTGTTTTGTGCGAGAACTCCATTCAAATGCATGTAATAGTCAGAAACGCACTGTCTCGGCGAAATAAAGCCTTTTTGCACAACTTCATGAAGTTAGCTGTAACTTTTGATAGAAGGCTCAGATATACGTATTTATGGCTTTATCTTATAGAATTCAATATCCCCGTGTTGAGCAGACAGGTTTTAAAGCTGTTTGAGCTAAGATTTTCAAGTTATTCACAAGATGAAAACCTATACTTTGTTTCGTGCGAGAACTCCATTCAAATGCATGTAACAGTCAGAAACGCACTGTCTTGGCGAAATAAAGTGTTTTTCATCAACTTCATAGAGACAGCTGTAACTTTTGATAGAAGGTTCAGACAGACATATTTATGGCTTTATCTTATAGAATTCAGCATCTCCGTGCTGGGGAAATAGGTTTTGCAGCTGTTTGAGCTAAGATTTTCAAGTTATTCACAAGATGAAAACCTATACTTTGTTTCGTGCGAGAACTCCATTCAAATGCATGTAACAGTCAGAAACGCACTGTCTTGGCGAAATAAAGTGTTTTTGTACAACTTCATAGAGACAGCTGTAACTTTTGATAGAAGGTTCAGACAGACATATTTATGGCTTTATCTTATAGAATTCAGCATCTCCGTGCTGGGGAAATAGGTTTTGCAGCTGTTTGAGCTAAGATTTTCAAGTTATTCACGAAATGAAAACCTATACTTTGTTTTGTGCGAGAACTCCATTCAAATGCATGTAATAGTCAGAAACGCACTGTCTCGGCGAAATAAAGCCTTTTTGCACAACTTCATGAAGTTAGCTGTAACTTTTGATAGAAGGCTCAGATATACGTATTTATGGCTTTATCTTATAGAATTCAATATCCCCGTGTTGAGCAGACAGGTTTTAAAGCTGTTTGAGCTAAGATTTTCAAGTTATTCACAAGATGAAAACCTATACTTTGTTTCGTGCGAGAACTCCATTCAAATGCATGTAACAGTCAGAAACGCACTGTCTCGGCGAAATAAAGTGTTTTTCATCAACTTCATAGAGACAGCTGTAACTTTTGATAGAAGGTTCAGACAGACATATTTATGGCTTTATCTTATAGAATTCAGCATCTCCGTGCTGGGGAAATAGGTTTTGCAGCTGTTTGAGCTAAGATTTTCAAGTTATTCACGAAATGAAAACCTATACTTTGTTTCGTGCGAGAACTCCATTCAAATGCATGTAATAGTCAGAAACGCACTGTCTCGGCGAAATAAAGCCTTTTTGCACAACTTCATGAAGTTAGCTGTAACTTTTGATAGAAGGCTCAGACACACATATTTATGGTTTTATCTTATAGAATTCAGCATCTCCGTGCTGGGGAAATAGGTTTTGCAGCTGTTTGAGCTAAGATTTTCAAGTTATTCACGAAATGAAAACCTATACTTTGTTTCGTGCGAGAACTCCATTCAAATGCATGTAATAGTCAGAAACGCACTGTCTAGGCGAAATAAAGCCTTTTTGCACAACTTCATGAAGTTAGCTGTAACTTTTGATAGAAGGCTCAGACAAACATATTTATGGCTTTATCTTATAGAATTCAGCATCTCCGTGCTGGGGAAATAGGTTTTGCAGCTGTTTGAGCTAAGATTTTCAAGTTATTCACGAAATGAAAACCTATACTTTGTTTCGTGCGAGAACTCCATTCAAATGCATGTAATAGTCAGAAACGCACTGTCTAGGCGAAATAAAGCCTTTTTGCACAACTTCATGAAGTTAGCTGTAACTTTTGATAGAAGGCTCAGACAAACATATTTATGGCTTTATCTTATAGAATTCAGCATCTCCGTGCTGGGGAAATAGGTTTTGCAGCTGTTTGAGCTAAGATTTTCAAGTTATTCACAAGATGAAAACCTATACTTTGTTTCGTGCGAGAACTCCATTCAAATGCATGTAACAGTCAGAAACGCACTGTCTTGGCGAAATAAAGTGTTTTTGTACAACTTCATAGAGACAGCTGTAACTTTTGATAGAAGGTTCAGACACACATATTTATGGTTTTATCTTATAGAATTCAGCATCTCCGTGTTGAGCAGACAGGTTTTAAAGCTGTTTGAGCTAAGATTTTCAAGTTATTCACGAAATGAAAACCTATACTTTGTTTCGTGCGAGAACTCCATTCAAATGCATGTAATAGTCAGAAACGCACTGTCTCGGCGAAATAAAGCCTTTTTGCACAACTTCATGAAGTTAGCTGTAACTTTTGATAGAAGGCTCAGACACACATATTTATGGTTTTATCTTATAGAATTCAGCATCTCCGTGCTGGGGAAATAGGTTTTATAGCTGTTTGAACTAAGATTTTCAAGTTATTCACGAAATGAAAACCTATACTTTGTTTCGTGCGAGAACTCCATTCAAATGCATGTAATAGTCAGAAACGCACTGTCTCGGCGAAATAAAGCCTTTTTGCACAACTTCATGAAGTTAGCTGTAACTTTTGATAGAAGGCTCAGATATACGTATTTATGGCTTTATCTTATAGAATTCAATATCCCCGTGTTGAGCAGACAGGTTTTAAAGCTGTTTGAGCTAAGATTTTCAAGTTATTCACAAGATGAAAACCTATACTTTGTTTCGTGCGAGAACTCCATTCAAATGCATGTAACAGTCAGAAACGCACTGTCTTGGCGAAATAAAGTGTTTTTCATCAACTTCATAGAGACAGCTGTAACTTTTGATAGAAGGTTCAGACAGACATATTTATGGCTTTATCTTATAGAATTCAGCATCTCCGTGCTGGGGAAATAGGTTTTGCAGCTGTTTGAGCTAAGATTTTCAAGTTATTCACGAAACCAAAACCTATACTTTGTTTCGTGCGAGAACTCCATTCAAATGCATGTAATAGTCAGAAACGCACTGTCTAGGCGAAATAAAGCCTTTTTGCACAACTTCATGAAGTTAGCTGTAACTTTTGATAGAAGGCTCAGACAAACATATTTATGGTTTTATCTTATAGAATTCAGCATCTCCGTGCTGGGGAAATAGGTTTTGCAGCTGTTTGAGCTAAGATTTTCAAGTTATTCACGAAATGAAAACCTATACTTTGTTTTGTGCGAGAACTCCATTCAAATGCATGTAATAGTCAGAAACGCACTGTCTCGGCGAAATAAAGCCTTTTTGCACAACTTCATGAAGTTAGCTGTAACTTTTGATAGAAGGCTCAGATATACGTATTTATGGCTTTATCTTATAGAATTCAATATCCCCGTGTTGAGCAGACAGGTTTTGCAGCTGTTTGAGCTAAGATTTTCAAGTTATTCACAAGATGAAAACCTATACTTTGTTTCGTGCGAGAACTCCATTCAAATGCATGTAACAGTCAGAAACGCACTGTCTTGGCGAAATAAAGTGTTTTTCATCAACTTCATAGAGACAGCTGTAACTTTTGATAGAAGGTTCAGACAGACATATTTATGGCTTTATCTTATAGAATTCAGCATCTCCGTGCTGGGGAAATAGGTTTTGCAGCTGTTTGAGCTAAGATTTTCAAGTTATTCACAAGATGAAAACCTATACTTTGTTTCGTGCGAGAACTCCATTCAAATGCATGTAACAGTCAGAAACGCACTGTCTTGGCGAAATAAAGTGTTTTTGTACAACTTCATAGAGACAGCTGTAACTTTTGATAGAAGGTTCAGACAGACATATTTATGGCTTTATCTTATAGAATTCAGCATCTCCGTGCTGGGGAAATAGGTTTTGCAGCTGTTTGAGCTAAGATTTTCAAGTTATTCACAAGATGAAAACCTATACTTTGTTTCGTGCGAGAACTCCATTCAAATGCATGTAACAGTCAGAAACACACTGTCTTGGCGAAATAAAGTGTTTTTGTACAACTTCATAGAGACAGCTGTAACTTTTGATAGAAGGTTCAGACAGACATATTTATGGCTTTATCTTATAGAATTCAGCATCTCCGTGCTGGGGAAATAGGTTTTGCAGCTGTTTGAGCTAAGATTTTCAAGTTATTCACGAAATGAAAACCTATACTTTGTTTCGTGCGAGAACTCCATTCAAATGCATGTAATAGTCAGAAACGCACTGTCTCGGCGAAATAAAGCCTTTTTGCACAACTTCATGAAGTTAGCTGTAACTTTTGATAGAAGGCTCAGACACACATTATTATGGTTTTATCTTATAGAATTCAGCATCTCCGTGCTGGGGAAATAGGTTTTATAGCTGTTTGAACTAAGATTTTCAAGTTATTCACGAAATGAAAACCTATACTTTGTTTCGTGCGAGAACTCCATTCAAATGCATGTAATAGTCAGAAACGCACTGTCTCGGCGAAATAAAGCCTTTTTGCACAACTTCATGAAGTTAGCTGTAACTTTTGATAGAAGGCTCAGACACACATATTTATGGTTTTATCTTATAGAATTCAGCATCTCCGTGCTGGGGAAATAGGTTTTGCAGCTGTTTGAGCTAAGATTTTCAAGTTATTCACGAAATGAAAACCTATACTTTGTTTCGTGCGAGAACTCCATTCAAATGCATGTAACAGTCAGAAACGCACTGTCTTGGCGAAATAAAGTGTTTTTCATCAACTTCATAGAGACAGCTGTAACTTTTGATAGAAGGTTCAGACAGACATATTTATGGCTTTATCTTATAGAATTCAGCATCTCCGTGCTGGGGAAATAGGTTTTGCAGCTGTTTGAGCTAAGATTTTCAAGTTATTCACGAAATGAAAACCTATACTTTGTTTCGTGCGAGAACTCCATTCAAATGCATGTAATAGTCAGAAACGCACTGTCTCGGCGAAATAAAGCCTTTTTGCACAACTTCATGAAGTTAGCTGTAACTTTTGATAGAAGGCTCAGACAAACATATTTATGGCTTTATCTTATAGAATTCAGCATCTCCGTGCTGGGGAAATAGGTTTTGCAGCTGTTTGAGCTAAGATTTTCAAGTTATTCACAAGATGAAAACCTATACTTTGTTTCGTGCGAGAACTCCATTCAAATGCATGTAACAGTCAGAAACACACTGTCTTGGCGAAATAAAGTGTTTTTGTACAACTTCATAGAGACAGCTGTAACTTTTGATAGAAGGTTCAGACAGACATATTTATGGCTTTATCTTATAGAATTCAGCATCTCCGTGCTGGGGAAATAGGTTTTGCAGCTGTTTGAGCTAAGATTTTCAAGTTATTCACGAAATGAAAACCTATACTTTGTTTCGTGCGAGAACTCCATTCAAATGCATGTAATAGTCAGAAACGCACTGTCTCGGCGAAATAAAGCCTTTTTGCACAACTTCATGAAGTTAGCTGTAACTTTTGATAGAAGGCTCAGACACACATATTTATGGTTTTATCTTATAGAATTCAGCATCTCCGTGCTGGGGAAATAGGTTTTGCAGCTGTTTGAGCTAAGATTTTCAAGTTATTCACGAAATGAAAACCTATACTTTGTTTCGTGCGAGAACTCCATTCAAATGCATGTAATAGTCAGAAACGCACTGTCTAGGCGAAATAAAGCCTTTTTGCACAACTTCATGAAGTTAGCTGTAACTTTTGATAGAAGGCTCAGATATACGTATTTATGGCTTTATCTTATAGAATTCAATATCCCCGTGTTGAGCAGACAGGTTTTAAAGCTGTTTGAGCTAAGATTTTCAAGTTATTCACAAGATGAAAACCTATACTTTGTTTCGTGCGAGAACTCCATTCAAATGCATGTAACAGTCAGAAACGCACTGTCTTGGCGAAATAAAGTGTTTTTCATCAACTTCATAGAGACAGCTGTAACTTTTGATAGAAGGTTCAGACAGACATATTTATGGCTTTATCTTATAGAATTCAGCATCTCCGTGCTGGGGAAATAGGTTTTATAGCTGTTTGAACTAAGATTTTCAAGTTATTCACGAAATGAAAACCTATACTTTGTTTCGTGCGAGAACTCCATTCAAATGCATGTAACAGTCAGAAACGCACTGTCTAGGCGAAATAAAGCCTTTTTGCACAACTTCATGAAGTTAGCTGTAACTTTTGATAGAAGGCTCAGACAAACATATTTATGGTTTTATCTTATAGAATTCAATATCTCCGTGCTGGGGAAATAGGTTTTGCAGCTGTTTGAGCTAAGATTTTCAAGTTATTCACGAAATGAAAACCTATACTTTGTTTTGTGCGAGAACTCCATTCAAATGCATGTAATAGTCAGAAACGCACTGTCTCGGCGAAATAAAGCCTTTTTGCACAACTTCATGAAGTTAGCTGTAACTTTTGATAGAAGGCTCAGACACACATATTTATGGTTTTATCTTATAGAATTCAGCATCTCCGTGCTGGGGAAATAGGTTTTGCAGCTGTTTGAGCTAAGATTTTCAAGTTATTCACGAAATGAAAACCTATACTTTGTTTTGTGCGAGAACTCCATTCAAATGCATGTAATAGTCAGAAACGCACTGTCTCGGCGAAATAAAGCCTTTTTGCACAACTTCATGAAGTTAGCTGTAACTTTTGATAGAAGGCTCAGATATACGTATTTATGGCTTTATCTTATAGAATTCAATATCCCCGTGTTGAGCAGACAGGTTTTAAAGCTGTTTGAGCTAAGATTTTCAAGTTATTCACAAGATGAAAACCTATACTTTGTTTCGTGCGAGAACTCCATTCAAATGCATGTAACAGTCAGAAACGCACTGTCTTGGCGAAATAAAGTGTTTTTCATCAACTTCATAGAGACAGCTGTAACTTTTGATAGAAGGTTCAGACAGACATATTTATGGCTTTATCTTATAGAATTCAGCATCTCCGTGCTGGGGAAATAGGTTTTGCAGCTGTTTGAGCTAAGATTTTCAAGTTATTCACGAAATGAAAACCTATACTTTGTTTTGTGCGAGAACTCCATTCAAATGCATGTAACAGTCAGAAACGCACTGTCTTGGCGAAATAAAGTGTTTTTGTACAACTTCATAGAGACAGCTGTAACTTTTGATAGAAGGTTCAGACAGACATATTTATGGCTTTATCTTATAGAATTCAGCATCTCCGTGCTGGGGAAATAGGTTTTGCAGCTGTTTGAGCTAAGATTTTCAAGTTATTCACGAAATGAAAACCTATACTTTGTTTTGTGCGAGAACTCCATTCAAATGCATGTAATAGTCAGAAACGCACTGTCTCGGCGAAATAAAGCCTTTTTGCACAACTTCATGAAGTTAGCTGTAACTTTTGATAGAAGGCTCAGATATACGTATTTATGGCTTTATCTTATAGAATTCAATATCCCCGTGTTGAGCAGACAGGTTTTAAAGCTGTTTGAGCTAAGATTTTCAAGTTATTCACAAGATGAAAACCTATACTTTGTTTCGTGCGAGAACTCCATTCAAATGCATGTAACAGTCAGAAACGCACTGTCTTGGCGAAATAAAGTGTTTTTCATCAACTTCATAGAGACAGCTGTAACTTTTGATAGAAGGTTCAGACAGACATATTTATGGCTTTATCTTATAGAATTCAATATCCCCGTGTTGAGCAGACAGGTTTTAAAGCTGTTTGAGCTAAGATTTTCAAGTTATTCACAAGATGAAAACCTATACTTTGTTTCGTGCGAGAACTCCATTCAAATGCATGTAACAGTCAGAAACGCACTGTCTTGGCGAAATAAAGTGTTTTTCATCAACTTCATAGAGACAGCTGTAACTTTTGATAGAAGGCTCAGACACACATATTTATGGTTTTATCTTATAGAATTCAGCATCTCCGTGCTGGGGAAATAGGTTTTGCAGCTGTTTGAGCTAAGATTTTCAAGTTATTCACGAAATGAAAACCTATACTTTGTTTCGTGCGAGAACTCCATTCAAATGCATGTAATAGTCAGAAACGCACTGTCTAGGCGAAATAAAGCCTTTTTGCACAACTTCATGAAGTTAGCTGTAACTTTTGATAGAAGGCTCAGATATACGTATTTATGGCTTTATCTTATAGAATTCAATATCCCCGTGTTGAGCAGACAGGTTTTAAAGCTGTTTGAGCTAAGATTTTCAAGTTATTCACAAGATGAAAACCTATACTTTGTTTCGTGCGAGAACTCCATTCAAATGCATGTAACAGTCAGAAACGCACTGTCTTGGCGAAATAAAGTGTTTTTCATCAACTTCATAGAGACAGCTGTAACTTTTGATAGAAGGTTCAGACAGACATATTTATGGCTTTATCTTATAGAATTCAGCATCTCCGTGCTGGGGAAATAGGTTTTATAGCTGTTTGAACTAAGATTTTCAAGTTATTCACGAAATGAAAACCTATACTTTGTTTCGTGCGAGAACTCCATTCAAATGCATGTAACAGTCAGAAACGCACTGTCTAGGCGAAATAAAGCCTTTTTGCACAACTTCATGAAGTTAGCTGTAACTTTTGATAGAAGGCTCAGACAAACATATTTATGGTTTTATCTTATAGAATTCAATATCTCCGTGCTGGGGAAATAGGTTTTGCAGCTGTTTGAGCTAAGATTTTCAAGTTATTCACGAAATGAAAACCTATACTTTGTTTTGTGCGAGAACTCCATTCAAATGCATGTAATAGTCAGAAACGCACTGTCTCGGCGAAATAAAGCCTTTTTGCACAACTTCATGAAGTTAGCTGTAACTTTTGATAGAAGGCTCAGACACACATATTTATGGTTTTATCTTATAGAATTCAGCATCTCCGTGCTGGGGAAATAGGTTTTGCAGCTGTTTGAGCTAAGATTTTCAAGTTATTCACGAAACCAAAACCTATACTTTGTTTCGTGCGAGAACTCCATTCAAATGCATGTAATAGTCAGAAACGCACTGTCTAGGCGAAATAAAGCCTTTTTGCACAACTTCATGAAGTTAGCTGTAACTTTTGATAGAAGGCTCAGACAAACATATTTATGGTTTTATCTTATAGAATTCAGCATCTCCGTGCTGGGGAAATAGGTTTTGCAGCTGTTTGAGCTAAGATTTTCAAGTTATTCACGAAATGAAAACCTATACTTTGTTTTGTGCGAGAACTCCATTCAAATGCATGTAATAGTCAGAAACGCACTGTCTCGGCGAAATAAAGCCTTTTTGCACAACTTCATGAAGTTAGCTGTAACTTTTGATAGAAGGCTCAGATATACGTATTTATGGCTTTATCTTATAGAATTCAATATCCCCGTGTTGAGCAGACAGGTTTTAAAGCTGTTTGAGCTAAGATTTTCAAGTTATTCACAAGATGAAAACCTATACTTTGTTTCGTGCGAGAACTCCATTCAAATGCATGTAACAGTCAGAAACGCACTGTCTTGGCGAAATAAAGTGTTTTTCATCAACTTCATAGAGACAGCTGTAACTTTTGATAGAAGGTTCAGACAGACATATTTATGGCTTTATCTTATAGAATTCAGCATCTCCGTGCTGGGGAAATAGGTTTTGCAGCTGTTTGAGCTAAGATTTTCAAGTTATTCACGAAATGAAAACCTATACTTTGTTTTGTGCGAGAACTCCATTCAAATGCATGTAACAGTCAGAAACGCACTGTCTTGGCGAAATAAAGTGTTTTTGTACAACTTCATAGAGACAGCTGTAACTTTTGATAGAAGGTTCAGACAGACATATTTATGGCTTTATCTTATAGAATTCAGCATCTCCGTGCTGGGGAAATAGGTTTTGCAGCTGTTTGAGCTAAGATTTTCAAGTTATTCACGAAATGAAAACCTATACTTTGTTTTGTGCGAGAACTCCATTCAAATGCATGTAATAGTCAGAAACGCACTGTCTCGGCGAAATAAAGCCTTTTTGCACAACTTCATGAAGTTAGCTGTAACTTTTGATAGAAGGCTCAGATATACGTATTTATGGCTTTATCTTATAGAATTCAATATCCCCGTGTTGAGCAGACAGGTTTTAAAGCTGTTTGAGCTAAGATTTTCAAGTTATTCACAAGATGAAAACCTATACTTTGTTTCGTGCGAGAACTCCATTCAAATGCATGTAACAGTCAGAAACGCACTGTCTTGGCGAAATAAAGTGTTTTTCATCAACTTCATAGAGACAGCTGTAACTTTTGATAGAAGGTTCAGACAGACATATTTATGGCTTTATCTTATAGAATTCAATATCCCCGTGTTGAGCAGACAGGTTTTAAAGCTGTTTGAGCTAAGATTTTCAAGTTATTCACAAGATGAAAACCTATACTTTGTTTCGTGCGAGAACTCCATTCAAATGCATGTAACAGTCAGAAACGCACTGTCTTGGCGAAATAAAGTGTTTTTCATCAACTTCATAGAGACAGCTGTAACTTTTGATAGAAGGTTCAGACAGACATATTTATGGCTTTATCTTATAGAATTCAATATCCCCGTGTTGAGCAGACAGGTTTTAAAGCTGTTTGAGCTAAGATTTTCAAGTTATTCACAAGATGAAAACCTATACTTTGTTTCGTGCGAGAACTCCATTCAAATGCATGTAACAGTCAGAAACGCACTGTCTTGGCGAAATAAAGTGTTTTTCATCAACTTCATAGAGACAGCTGTAACTTTTGATAGAAGGTTCAGACAGACATATTTATGGCTTTATCTTATAGAATACAGCATCTCCGTGCTGGGGAAATAGGTTTTGCAGCTGTTTGAGCTAAGATTTTCAAGTTATTCACGAAATGAAAACCTATACTTTGTTTTGTGCGAGAACTCCATTCAAATGCATGTAATAGTCAGAAACGCACTGTCTCGGCGAAATAAAGCCTTTTTGCACAACTTCATGAAGTTAGCTGTAACTTTTGATAGAAGGCTCAGATATACGTATTTATGGCTTTATCTTATAGAATTCAATATCCCCGTGTTGAGCAGACAGGTTTTAAAGCTGTTTGAGCTAAGATTTTCAAGTTATTCACAAGATGAAAACCTATACTTTGTTTCGTGCGAGAACTCCATTCAAATGCATGTAACAGTCAGAAACGCACTGTCTTGGCGAAATAAAGTGTTTTTCATCAACTTCATAGAGACAGCTGTAACTTTTGATAGTAGGTTCAGACAGACATATTTATGGCTTTATCTTATAGAATTCAGCATCTCCGTGCTGGGGAAATAGGTTTTGCAGCTGTTTGAGCTAAGATTTTCAAGTTATTCACGAAATGAAAACCTATACTTTGTTTTGTGCGAGAACTCCATTCAAATGCATGTAATAGTCAGAAACGCACTGTCTCGGCGAAATAAAGCCTTTTTGCACAACTTCATGAAGTTAGCTGTAACTTTTGATAGAAGGCTCAGATATACGTATTTATGGCTTTATCTTATAGAATTCAATATCCCCGTGTTGAGCAGACAGGTTTTAAAGCTGTTTGAGCTAAGATTTTCAAGTTATTCACAAGATGAAAACCTATACTTTGTTTCGTGCGAGAACTCCATTCAAATGCATGTAACAGTCAGAAACGCACTGTCTTGGCGAAATAAAGTGTTTTTCATCAACTTCATAGAGACAGCTGTAACTTTTGATAGAAGGTTCAGACAGACATATTTATGGCTTTATCTTATAGAATTCAGCATCTCCGTGCTGGGGAAATAGGTTTTGCAGCTGTTTGAGCTAAGATTTTCAAGTTATTCACGAAATGAAAACCTATACTTTGTTTTGTGCGAGAACTCCATTCAAATGCATGTAACAGTCAGAAACGCACTGTCTTGGCGAAATAAAGTGTTTTTGTACAACTTCATGAAGTTAGCTGTAACTTTTGATAGAAGGTTCAGACAGACATATTTATGGCTTTATCTTATAGAATACAGCATCTCCGTGCTGGGGAAATAGGTTTTGCAGCTGTTTGAGCTAAGATTTTCAAGTTATTCACGAAATGAAAACCTATACTTTGTTTTGTGCGAGAACTCCATTCAAATGCATGTAATAGTCAGAAACGCACTGTCTCGGCGAAATAAAGCCTTTTTGCACAACTTCATGAAGTTAGCTGTAACTTTTGATAGAAGGCTCAGATATACGTATTTATGGCTTTATCTTATAGAATTCAATATCCCCGTGTTGAGCAGACAGGTTTTAAAGCTGTTTGAGCTAAGATTTTCAAGTTATTCACAAGATGAAAACCTATACTTTGTTTCGTGCGAGAACTCCATTCAAATGCATGTAACAGTCAGAAACGCACTGTCTTGGCGAAATAAAGCCTTTTTACACAACTTCATGAAGTTAGCTGTAACTTTTGATAGAAGGCTCAGATATACGTATTTATGGCTTTATCTTATAGAATTCAATATCCCCGTGTTGAGCAGACAGGTTTTAAAGCTGTTTGAGCTAAGATTTTCAAGTTATTCACGAAACCAAAACCTATACTTTGTTTCGTGCGAGAACTCCATTCAAATGCATGTAATAGTCAGAAACGCACTGTCTAGGCGAAATAAAGCCTTTTTGCACAACTTCATGAAGTTAGCTGTAACGTTTCATAGAAGGCTCAGACACACATATTTATGGTTTTATCTTATAGAATTCAGCATCTCCGTGCTGGGGAAATAGGTTTTGCAGCTGTTTGAGCTAAGATTTTCAAGTTATTCACGAAATGAAAACCTATACTTTGTTTCGTGCGAGAACTCCATTCAAATGCATGTAATAGTCAGAAACGCACTGTCTAGGCGAAATAAAGCCTTTTTACACAACTTCATGAAGTTAGCTGTAACTTTTGATAGAAGGCTCAGATATACGTATTTATGGCTTTATCTTATAGAATTCAATATCCCCGTGTTGAGCAGACAGGTTTTAAAGCTGTTTGAGCTAAGATTTTCAAGTTATTCACGAAACCAAAACCTATACTTTGTTTCGTGCGAGAACTCCATTCAAATGCATGTAATAGTCAGAAACGCACTGTCTAGGCGAAATAAAGCCTTTTTGCACAACTTCATGAAGTTAGCTGTAACTTTTGATAGAAGGCTCAGACAAACATATTTATGGTTTTATCTTATAGAATTCAGCATCTCCGTGCTGGGGAAATAGGTTTTGCAGCTGTTTGAGCTAAGATTTTCAAGTTATTCACGAAATGAAAACCTATACTTTGTTTTGTGCGAGAACTCCATTCAAATGCATGTAATAGTCAGAAACGCACTGTCTCGGCGAAATAAAGCCTTTTTGCACAACTTCATGAAGTTAGCTGTAACTTTTGATAGAAGGCTCAGATATACGTATTTATGGCTTTATCTTATAGAATTCAATATCCCCGTGTTGAGCAGACAGGTTTTAAAGCTGTTTGAGCTAAGATTTTCAAGTTATTCACAAGATGAAAACCTATACTTTGTTTCGTGCGAGAACTCCATTCAAATGCATGTAACAGTCAGAAACGCACTGTCTTGGCGAAATAAAGTGTTTTTCATCAACTTCATAGAGACAGCTGTAACTTTTGATAGAAGGTTCAGACAGACATATTTATGGCTTTATCTTATAGAATTCAGCATCTCCGTGCTGGGGAAATAGGTTTTGCAGCTGTTTGAGCTAAGATTTTCAAGTTATTCACAAGATGAAAACCTATACTTTGTTTCGTGCGAGAACTCCATTCAAATGCATGTAATAGTCAGAAACGCACTGTCTAGGCGAAATAAAGCCTTTTTGCACAACTTCATGAAGTTAGCTGTAACTTTTGATAGAAGGCTCAGACACACATATTTATGGTTTTATCTTATAGAATTCAGCATCTCCGTGCTGGGGAAATAGGTTTTGCAGCTGTTTTAGCTAAGATTTTCAAGTTATTCACGAAATGAAAACCTATACTTTGTTTCGTGCGAGAACTCCATTCAAATGCATGTAATAGTCAGAAACGCACTGTCTAGGCGAAATAAAGCCTTTTTGCACAACTTCATGAAGTTAGCTGTAACTTTTGATAGAAGGCTCAGACAAACATATTTATGGTTTTATCTTATAGAATTCAGCATCTCCGTGCTGGGGAAATAGGTTTTGCAGCTGTTTGAGCTAAGATTTTCAAGTTATTCACGAAATGAAAACCTATACTTTGTTTTGTGCGAGAACTCCATTCAAATGCATGTAATAGTCAGAAACGCACTGTCTCGGCGAAATAAAGCCTTTTTGCACAACTTCATGAAGTTAGCTGTAACTTTTGATAGAAGGCTCAGATATACGTATTTATGGCTTTATCTTATAGAATTCAATATCCCCGTGTTGAGCAGACAGGTTTTAAAGCTGTTTGAGCTAAGATTTTCAAGTTATTCACAAGATGAAAACCTATACTTTGTTTCGTGCGAGAACTCCATTCAAATGCATGTAACAGTCAGAAACGCACTGTCTTGGCGAAATAAAGTGTTTTTCATCAACTTCATAGAGACAGCTGTAACTTTTGATAGAAGGTTCAGACAGACATATTTATGGCTTTATCTTATAGAATTCAGCATCTCCGTGCTGGGGAAATAGGTTTTGCAGCTGTTTGAGCTAAGATTTTCAAGTTATTCACGAAATGAAAACCTATACTTTGTTTCGTGCGAGAACTCCATTCAAATGCATGTAATAGTCAGAAACGCACTGTCTCGGCGAAATAAAGCCTTTTTGCACAACTTCATGAAGTTAGCTGTAACTTTTGATAGAAGGCTCAGACACACATATTTATGGTTTTATCTTATAGAATTCAGCATCTCCGTGCTGGGGAAATAGGTTTTATAGCTGTTTGAACTAAGATTTTCAAGTTATTCACGAAATGAAAACCTATACTTTGTTTCGTGCGAGAACTCCATTCAAATGCATGTAATAGTCAGAAACGCACTGTCTAGGCGAAATAAAGCCTTTTTGCACAACTTCATGAAGTTAGCTGTAACTTTTGATAGAAGGCTCAGACACACATATTTATGGTTTTATCTTATAGAATTCAGCATCTCCGTGCTGGGGAAATAGGTTTTGCAGCTGTTTGAGCTAAGATTTTCAAGTTATTCACGAAATGAAAACCTATACTTTGTTTCGTGCGAGAACTCCATTCAAATGCATGTAATAGTCAGAAACGCACTGTCTAGGCGAAATAAAGCCTTTTTGCACAACTTCATGAAGTTAGCTGTAACTTTTGATAGAAGGCTCAGACACACATATTTATGGTTTTATCTTATAGAATTCAGCATCTCCGTGCTGGGGAAATAGGTTTTGCAGCTGTTTGAGCTAAGATTTTCAAGTTATTCACGAAATGAAAACCTATACTTTGTTTTGTGCGAGAACTCCATTCAAATGCATGTAATAGTCAGAAACGCACTGTCTCGGCGAAATAAAGCCTTTTTGCACAACTTCATGAAGTTAGCTGTAACGTTTGATAGAAGGCTCAGACACACATATTTATGGTTTTATCTTATAGAATTCAGCATCTCCGTGCTGGGGAAATAGGTTTTGCAGCTGTTTGAGCTAAGATTTTCAAGTTATTCACAAGATGAAAACCTATACTTTGTTTCGTGCGAGAACTCCATTCAAATGCATGTAACAGTCAGAAACGCACTGTCTTGGCGAAATAAAGCCTTTTTGTACAACTTCATAGAGACAGCTGTAACTTTTGATAGAAGGTTCAGACAGACATATTTATGGCTTTATCTTATAGAATTCAGCATCTCCGTGCTGGGGAAATAGGTTTTGCAGCTGTTTGAGCTAAGAATTTCAAGTTATTCACGAAATGAAAACCTATACTTTGTTTCGTGCGAGAACTCCATTCAAATGCATGTAATAGTCAGAAACGCACTGTCTAGGCGAAATAAAGCCTTTTTGCACAACTTCATGAAGTTAGCTGTAACTTTTGATAGAAGGCTCAGATATACGTATTTATGGCTTTATCTTATAGAATTCAATATCCCCGTGTTGAGCAGACAGGTTTTAAAGCTGTTTGAGCTAAGATTTTCAAGTTATTCACAAGATGAAAACCTATACTTTGTTTCGTGCGAGAACTCCATTCAAATGCATGTAATAGTCAGAAACGCACTGTCTCGGCGAAATAAAGCCTTTTTGCACAACTTCATGAAGTTAGCTGTAACGTTTGATAGAAGGCTCAGACACACATATTTATGGTTTTATCTTATAGAATTCAGCATCTCCGTGCTGGGGAAATAGGTTTTGCAGCTGTTTGAGCTAAGATTTTCAAGTTATTCACGAAATGAAAACCTATACTTTGTTTCGTGCGAGAACTCCATTCAAATGCATGTAATAGTCAGAAACGCACTGTCTAGGCGAAATAAAGCCTTTTTACACAACTTCATGAAGTTAGCTGTAACTTTTGATAGAAGGCTCAGATATACGTATTTATGGCTTTATCTTATAGAATTCAATATCCCCGTGTTGAGCAGACAGGTTTTAAAGCTGTTTGAGCTAAGATTTTCAAGTTATTCACAAGATGAAAACCTATACTTTGTTTCGTGCGAGAACTCCATTCAAATGCATGTAACAGTCAGAAACGCACTGTCTTGGCGAAATAAAGTGTTTTTGTACAACTTCATAGAGACAGCTGTAACTTTTGATAGAAGGTTCAGACAGACATATTTATGGCTTTATCTTAT
The DNA here is from genome assembly GCF_051167445.1 of Perissodus microlepis. Lineage (NCBI taxonomy): Eukaryota > Metazoa > Chordata > Actinopteri > Cichliformes > Cichlidae > Perissodus > Perissodus microlepis. The sequence continues at coordinate 31,747,889 of NC_140476.1, read as the reverse complement.
AGAATTCAGCATCTCCGTGCTGGGGAAATAGGTTTTGCAGCTGTTTGAGCTAAGATTTTCAAGTTATTCACGAAATGAAAACCTATACTTTGTTTCGTGCGAGAACTCCATTCAAATGCATGTAATAGTCAGAAACGCACTGTCTCGGCGAAATAAAGCCTTTTTGCACAACTTCATGAAGTTAGCTGTAACTTTTGATAGAAGGCTCAGACACACATTATTATGGTTTTATCTTATAGAATTCAGCATCTCCGTGCTGGGGAAATAGGTTTTGCAGCTGTTTGAGCTAAGATTTTCAAGTTATTCACGAAATGAAAACCTATACTTTGTTTCGTGCGAGAACTCCATTCAAATGCATGTAATAGTCAGAAACGCACTGTCTCGGCGAAATAAAGCCTTTTTGCACAACTTCATGAAGTTAGCTGTAACGTTTGATAGAAGGCTCAGACACACATATTTATGGTTTTATCTTATAGAATTCAGCATCTCCGTGCTGGGGAAATAGGTTTTGCAGCTGTTTGAGCTAAGATTTTCAAGTTATTCACGAAATGAAAACCTATACTTTGTTTCGTGCGAGAACTCCATTCAAATGCATGTAATAGTCAGAAACGCACTGTCTAGGCGAAATAAAGCCTTTTTACACAACTTCATGAAGTTAGCTGTAACTTTTGATAGAAGGCTCAGATATACGTATTTATGGCTTTATCTTATAGAATTCAATATCCCCGTGTTGAGCAGACAGGTTTTAAAGCTGTTTGAGCTAAGATTTTCAAGTTATTCACAAGATGAAAACCTATACTTTGTTTCGTGCGAGAACTCCATTCAAATGCATGTAACAGTCAGAAACGCACTGTCTTGGCGAAATAAAGTGTTTTTGTACAACTTCATAGAGACAGCTGTAACTTTTGATAGAAGGTTCAGACAGACATATTTATGGCTTTATCTTATAGAATTCAGCATCTCCGTGCTGGGGAAATAGGTTTTGCAGCTGTTTGAGCTAAGATTTTCAAGTTATTCACGAAATGAAAACCTATACTTTGTTTCGTGCGAGAACTCCATTCAAATGCATGTAATAGTCAGAAACGCACTGTCTCGGCGAAATAAAGCCTTTTTGCACAACTTCATGAAGTTAGCTGTAACTTTTGATAGAAGGCTCAGACACACATTATTATGGTTTTATCTTATAGAATTCAGCATCTCCGTGCTGGGGAAATAGGTTTTGCAGCTGTTTGAGCTAAGATTTTCAAGTTATTCACGAAATGAAAACCTATACTTTGTTTCGTGCGAGAACTCCATTCAAATGCATGTAATAGTCAGAAACGCACTGTCTCGGCGAAATAAAGCCTTTTTGCACAACTTCATGAAGTTAGCTGTAACGTTTGATAGAAGGCTCAGACACACATATTTATGGTTTTATCTTATAGAATTCAGCATCTCCGTGCTGGGGAAATAGGTTTTGCAGCTGTTTGAGCTAAGATTTTCAAGTTATTCACGAAATGAAAACCTATACTTTGTTTCGTGCGAGAACTCCATTCAAATGCATGTAATAGTCAGAAACGCACTGTCTAGGCGAAATAAAGCCTTTTTACACAACTTCATGAAGTTAGCTGTAACTTTTGATAGAAGGCTCAGATATACGTATTTATGGCTTTATCTTATAGAATTCAATATCCCCGTGTTGAGCAGACAGGTTTTAAAGCTGTTTGAGCTAAGATTTTCAAGTTATTCACAAGATGAAAACCTATACTTTGTTTCGTGCGAGAACTCCATTCAAATGCATGTAACAGTCAGAAACGCACTGTCTTGGCGAAATAAAGTGTTTTTGTACAACTTCATAGAGACAGCTGTAACTTTTGATAGAAGGTTCAGACAGACATATTTATGGCTTTATCTTATAGAATTCAGCATCTCCGTGCTGGGGAAATAGGTTTTGCAGCTGTTTGAGCTAAGATTTTCAAGTTATTCACGAAATGAAAACCTATACTTTGTTTCGTGCGAGAACTCCATTCAAATGCATGTAATAGTCAGAAACGCACTGTCTCGGCGAAATAAAGCCTTTTTGCACAACTTCATGAAGTTAGCTGTAACTTTTGATAGAAGGCTCAGACACACATTATTATGGTTTTATCTTATAGAATTCAGCATCTCCGTGCTGGGGAAATAGGTTTTATAGCTGTTTGAACTAAGATTTTCAAGTTATTCACGAAATGAAAACCTATACTTTGTTTCGTGCGAGAACTCCATTCAAATGCATGTAATAGTCAGAAACGCACTGTCTCGGCGAAATAAAGCCTTTTTGCACAACTTCATGAAGTTAGCTGTAACTTTTGATAGAAGGCTCAGACACACATATTTATGGTTTTATCTTATAGAATTCAGCATCTCCGTGCTGGGGAAATAGGTTTTGCAGCTGTTTGAGCTAAGATTTTCAAGTTATTCACGAAATGAAAACCTATACTTTGTTTCGTGCGAGAACTCCATTCAAATGCATGTAATAGTCAGAAACGCACTGTCTAGGCGAAATAAAGCCTTTTTGCACAACTTCATGAAGTTAGCTGTAACTTTTGATAGAAGGCTCAGACAAACATATTTATGGTTTTATCTTATAGAATTCAGCATCTCCGTGCTGGGGAAATAGGTTTTGCAGCTGTTTGAGCTAAGATTTTCAAGTTATTCACGAAATGAAAACCTATACTTTGTTTTGTGCGAGAACTCCATTCAAATGCATGTAATAGTCAGAAACGCACTGTCTCGGCGAAATAAAGCCTTTTTGCACAACTTCATGAAGTTAGCTGTAACTTTTGATAGAAGGCTCAGATATACGTATTTATGGCTTTATCTTATAGAATTCAATATCCCCGTGTTGAGCAGACAGGTTTTAAAGCTGTTTGAGCTAAGATTTTCAAGTTATTCACAAGATGAAAACCTATACTTTGTTTCGTGCGAGAACTCCATTCAAATGCATGTAACAGTCAGAAACGCACTGTCTTGGCGAAATAAAGTGTTTTTCATCAACTTCATAGAGACAGCTGTAACTTTTGATAGAAGGTTCAGACAGACATATTTATGGCTTTATCTTATAGAATTCAGCATCTCCGTGCTGGGGAAATAGGTTTTGCAGCTGTTTGAGCTAAGATTTTCAAGTTATTCACGAAATGAAAACCTATACTTTGTTTCGTGCGAGAACTCCATTCAAATGCATGTAATAGTCAGAAACGCACTGTCTCGGCGAAATAAAGCCTTTTTGCACAACTTCATGAAGTTAGCTGTAACTTTTGATAGAAGGCTCAGACACACATATTTATGGTTTTATCTTATAGAATTCAGCATCTCCGTGCTGGGGAAATAGGTTTTATAGCTGTTTGAACTAAGATTTTCAAGTTATTCACGAAATGAAAACCTATACTTTGTTTCGTGCGAGAACTCCATTCAAATGCATGTAATAGTCAGAAACGCACTGTCTAGGCGAAATAAAGCCTTTTTGCACAACTTCATGAAGTTAGCTGTAACTTTTGATAGAAGGCTCAGACACACATATTTATGGTTTTATCTTATAGAATTCAGCATCTCCGTGCTGGGGAAATAGGTTTTGCAGCTGTTTGAGCTAAGATTTTCAAGTTATTCACGAAATGAAAACCTATACTTTGTTTCGTGCGAGAACTCCATTCAAATGCATGTAATAGTCAGAAACGCACTGTCTAGGCGAAATAAAGCCTTTTTGCACAACTTCATGAAGTTAGCTGTAACTTTTGATAGAAGGCTCAGACAAACATATTTATGGCTTTATCTTATAGAATTCAGCATCTCCGTGCTGGGGAAATAGGTTTTGCAGCTGTTTGAGCTAAGATTTTCAAGTTATTCACGAAATGAAAACCTATACTTTGTTTTGTGCGAGAACTCCATTCAAATGCATGTAATAGTCAGAAACGCACTGTCTCGGCGAAATAAAGCCTTTTTGCACAACTTCATGAAGTTAGCTGTAACGTTTGATAGAAGGTTCAGACACACATATTTTTGGCTTTATCTTATAGAATTCAGCATCTCCGTGCTGGGGAAATAGGTTTTATAGCTGTTTGAACTAAGATTTTCAAGTTATTCACGAAATGAAAACCTATACTTTGTTTCGTGCGAGAACTCCATTCAAATGCATGTAATAGTCAGAAACGCACTGTCTCGGCGAAATAAAGCCTTTTTGCACAACTTCATGAAGTTAGCTGTAACGTTTGATAGAAGGCTCAGACACACATATTTATGGTTTTATCTTATAGAATTCAGCATCTCCGTGCTGGGGAAATAGGTTTTGCAGCTGTTTGAGCTAAGATTTTCAAGTTATTCACGAAATGAAAACCTATACTTTGTTTCGTGCGAGAACTCCATTCAAATGCATGTAATAGTCAGAAACGCACTGTCTCGGCGAAATAAAGTGTTTTTGTACAACTTCATGAAGTTAGCTGTAACTTTTGATAGAAGGCTCAGATATACGTATTTATGGCTTTATCTTATAGAATTCAATATCCCCGTGTTGAGCAGACAGGTTTTAAAGCTGTTTGAGCTAAGATTTTCAAGTTATTCACAAGATGAAAACCTATACTTTGTTTCGTGCGAGAACTCCATTCAAATGCATGTAACAGTCAGAAACGCACTGTCTTGGCGAAATAAAGTGTTTTTGTACAACTTCATAGAGACAGCTGTAACTTTTGATAGAAGGTTCAGACAGACATATTTATGGCTTTATCTTATAGAATTCAGCATCTCCGTGCTGGGGAAATAGGTTTTGCAGCTGTTTGAGCTAAGATTTTCAAGTTATTCACGAAATGAAAACCTATACTTTGTTTCGTGCGAGAACTCCATTCAAATGCATGTAATAGTCAGAAACGCACTGTCTCGGCGAAATAAAGCCTTTTTGCACAACTTCATGAAGTTAGCTGTAACTTTTGATAGAAGGCTCAGACACACATTATTATGGTTTTATCTTATAGAATTCAGCATCTCCGTGCTGGGGAAATAGGTTTTGCAGCTGTTTGAGCTAAGATTTTCAAGTTATTCACGAAATGAAAACCTATACTTTGTTTCGTGCGAGAACTCCATTCAAATGCATGTAATAGTCAGAAACGCACTGTCTCGGCGAAATAAAGCCTTTTTGCACAACTTCATGAAGTTAGCTGTAACGTTTGATAGAAGGCTCAGACACACATATTTATGGTTTTATCTTATAGAATTCAGCATCTCCGTGCTGGGGAAATAGGTTTTGCAGCTGTTTGAGCTAAGATTTTCAAGTTATTCACGAAATGAAAACCTATACTTTGTTTCGTGCGAGAACTCCATTCAAATGCATGTAATAGTCAGAAACGCACTGTCTAGGCGAAATAAAGCCTTTTTACACAACTTCATGAAGTTAGCTGTAACTTTTGATAGAAGGCTCAGATATACGTATTTATGGCTTTATCTTATAGAATTCAATATCCCCGTGTTGAGCAGACAGGTTTTAAAGCTGTTTGAGCTAAGATTTTCAAGTTATTCACAAGATGAAAACCTATACTTTGTTTCGTGCGAGAACTCCATTCAAATGCATGTAACAGTCAGAAACGCACTGTCTTGGCGAAATAAAGTGTTTTTGTACAACTTCATAGAGACAGCTGTAACTTTTGATAGAAGGTTCAGACAGACATATTTATGGCTTTATCTTATAGAATTCAGCATCTCCGTGCTGGGGAAATAGGTTTTGCAGCTGTTTGAGCTAAGATTTTCAAGTTATTCACGAAATGAAAACCTATACTTTGTTTCGTGCGAGAACTCCATTCAAATGCATGTAATAGTCAGAAACGCACTGTCTCGGCGAAATAAAGCCTTTTTGCACAACTTCATGAAGTTAGCTGTAACTTTTGATAGAAGGCTCAGACACACATTATTATGGTTTTATCTTATAGAATTCAGCATCTCCGTGCTGGGGAAATAGGTTTTATAGCTGTTTGAACTAAGATTTTCAAGTTATTCACGAAATGAAAACCTATACTTTGTTTCGTGCGAGAACTCCATTCAAATGCATGTAATAGTCAGAAACGCACTGTCTCGGCGAAATAAAGCCTTTTTGCACAACTTCATGAAGTTAGCTGTAACTTTTGATAGAAGGCTCAGATATACGTATTTATGGCTTTATCTTATAGAATTCAATATCCCCGTGTTGAGCAGACAGGTTTTGCAGCTGTTTGAGCTAAGATTTTCAAGTTATTCACGAAATGAAAACCTATACTTTGTTTCGTGCGAGAACTCCATTCAAATGCATGTAATAGTCAGAAACGCACTGTCTCGGCGAAATAAAGCCTTTTTGCACAACTTCATGAAGTTAGCTGTAACTTTTGATAGAAGGCTCAGATATACGTATTTATGGCTTTATCTTATAGAATTCAATATCCCCGTGTTGAGCAGACAGGTTTTAAAGCTGTTTGAGCTAAGATTTTCAAGTTATTCACAAGATGAAAACCTATACTTTGTTTCGTGCGAGAACTCCATTCAAATGCATGTAACAGTCAGAAACGCACTGTCTTGGCGAAATAAAGTGTTTTTCATCAACTTCATAGAGACAGCTGTAACTTTTGATAGAAGGTTCAGACAGACATATTTATGGCTTTATCTTATAGAATTCAGCATCTCCGTGCTGGGGAAATAGGTTTTATAGCTGTTTGAACTAAGATTTTCAAGTTATTCACGAAATGAAAACCTATACTTTGTTTCGTGCGAGAACTCCATTCAAATGCATGTAATAGTCAGAAACGCACTGTCTCGGCGAAATAAAGCCTTTTTGCACAACTTCATGAAGTTAGCTGTAACTTTTGATAGAAGGCTCAGACACACATATTTATGGTTTTATCTTATAGAATTCAGCATCTCCGTGCTGGGGAAATAGGTTTTGCAGCTGTTTGAGCTAAGATTTTCAAGTTATTCACGAAATGAAAACCTATACTTTGTTTCGTGCGAGAACTCCATTCAAATGCATGTAATAGTCAGAAACGCACTGTCTCGGAAAAATAAAGTGTTTTTGTACAACTTCATGAAGTTAGCTGTAACTTTTGATAGAAGGCTCAGATATACTTATTTATGGCTTTATCTTATAGAATTCAATATCCCCGTGTTGAGCAGACAGGTTTTAAAGCTGTTTGAGCTAAGATTTTCAAGTTAGTCACAAGATGAAAACCTATACTTTGTTTCGTGCGAGAACTCCATTCAAATGCATGTAACAGTCAGAAACGCACTGTCTTGGCGAAATAAAGTGTTTTTCATCAACTTCATAGAGACAGCTGTAACTTTTGATAGAAGGTTCAGACAGACATATTTATGGCTTTATCTTATAGAATTCAGCATCTCCGTGCTGGGGAAATAGGTTTTGCAGCTGTTTGAGCTAAGATTTTCAAGTTATTCACGAAATGAAAACCTATACTTTGTTTCGTGCGAGAACTCCATTCAAATGCATGTAACAGTCAGAAACGCACTGTCTTGGCGAAATAAAGTGTTTTTCATCAACTTCATAGAGACAGCGGTAACTTTTGATAGAAGGTTCAGACAGACATATTTATGGCTTTATCTTATAGAATTCAGCATCTCCGTGCTGGGGAAATAGGTTTTGCAGCTGTTTGAGCTAAGATTTTCAAGTTATTCACGAAATGAAAACCTATACTTTGTTTCGTGCGAGAACTCCATTCAAATGCATGTAACAGTCAGAAACGCACTGTCTCGGAAAAATAAAGTGTTTTTGTACAACTTCATGAAGTTAGCTGTAACTTTTGATAGAAGGCTCAGACAGACATATTTATGGTTTTATCTTATAGAATTCAGCATCTCCGTGCTGGGGAAATAGGTTTTATAGCTGTTTGAACTAAGATTTTCAAGTTATTCACGAAATGAAAACCTATACTTTGTTTCGTGCGAGAACTCCATTCAAATGCATGTAATAGTCAGAAACGCACTGTCTCGGAAAAATAAAGTTTTTTTGTACAACTTCATGAAGTTAGCTGTAACTTTTGATAGAAGGCTCAGATATACTTATTTATGGCTTTATCTTATAGAATTCAATATCCCCGTGTTGAGCAGACAGGTTTTAAAGCTGTTTGAGCTAAGATTTTCAAGTTATTCACATAATGAAAACCTATACTTTGTTTCGTGCGAGAACTCCATTCAAATGCATGTAACAGTCAGAAACGCACTGTCTTGGCGAAATAAAGTGTTTTTCATCAACTTCATAGAGACAGCTGTAACTTTTGATAGAAGGTTCAGACAGACATATTTATGGCTTTATCTTATAGAATTCAGCATCTCCGTGCTGGGGAAATAGGTTTTGCAGCTGTTTGAGCTAAGATTTTCAAGTTATTCACGAAATGAAAACCTATACTTTGTTTCGTGCGAGAACTCCATTCAAATGCATGTAATAGTCAGAAACGCACTGTCTCGGCGAAATAAAGCCTTTTTGCACAACTTCATGAAGTTAGCTGTAACTTTTGATAGAAGGCTCAGATATACGTATTTATGGCTTTATCTTATAGAATTCAATATCCCCGTGTTGAGCAGACAGGTTTTAAAGCTGTTTGAGCTAAGATTTTCAAGTTATTCACAAGATGAAAACCTATACTTTGTTTCGTGCGAGAACTCCATTCAAATGCATGTAACAGTCAGAAACGCACTGTCTTGGCGAAATAAAGTGTTTTTGTACAACTTCATAGAGACAGCTGTAACTTTTGATAGAAGGTTCAGACAGACATATTTATGGCTTTATCTTATAGAATTCAGCATCTCCGTGCTGGGGAAATAGGTTTTATAGCTGTTTGAACTAAGATTTTCAAGTTATTCACGAAATGAAAACCTATACTTTGTTTCGTGCGAGAACTCCATTCAAATGCATGTAATAGTCAGAAACGCACTGTCTCGGCGAAATAAAGCCTTTTTGCACAACTTCATGAAGTTAGCTGTAACTTTTGATAGAAGGCTCAGACACACATATTTATGGTTTTATCTTATAGAATTCAGCATCTCCGTGCTGGGGAAATAGGTTTTGCAGCTGTTTGAGCTAAGATTTTCAAGTTATTCACGAAATGAAAACCTATACTTTGTTTCGTGCGAGAACTCCATTCAAATGCATGTAATAGTCAGAAACGCACTGTCTCGGAAAAATAAAGTGTTTTTTTACAACTTCATGAAGTTAGCTGTAACTTTTGATAGAAGGCTCAGATATACTTATTTATGGCTTTATCTTATAGAATTCAATATCCCCGTGTTGAGCAGACAGGTTTTAAAGCTGTTTGAGCTAAGATTTTCAAGTTAGTCACAAGATGAAAACCTATACTTTGTTTCGTGCGAGAACTCCATTCAAATGCATGTAACAGTCAGAAACGCACTGTCTTGGCGAAATAAAGTGTTTTTCATCAACTTCATAGAGACAGCTGTAACTTTTGATAGAAGGTTCAGACAGACATATTTATGGCTTTATCTTATAGAATTCAGCATCTCCGTGCTGGGGAAATAGGTTTTGCAGCTGTTTGAGCTAAGATTTTCAAGTTATTCACGAAATGAAAACCTATACTTTGTTTCGTGCGAGAACTCCATTCAAATGCATGTAACAGTCAGAAACGCACTGTCTTGGCGAAATAAAGTGTTTTTGTACAACTTCATGAAGTTAGCTGTAACTTTTGATAGAAGGCTCAGACAGACATATTTATGGTTTTATCTTATAGAATTCAGCATCTCCGTGCTGGGGAAATAGGTTTTATAGCTGTTTGAACTAAGATTTTCAAGTTATTCACGAAATGAAAACCTATACTTTGTTTCGTGCGAGAACTCCATTCAAATGCATGTAACAGTCAGAAACGCACTGTCTCGGAAAAATAAAGTTTTTTTCTACAACTTCATGAAGTTAGCTGTAACTTTTGATAGAAGGCTCAGATATACTTATTTATGGCTTTATCTTATAGAATTCAATATCCCCGTGTTGAGCAGACAGGTTTTAAAGCTGTTTGAGCTAAGATTTTCAAGTTATTCACATAATGAAAACCTATACTTTGTTTCGTGCGAGAACTCCATTCAAATGCATGTAACAGTCAGAAACGCACTGTCTTGGCCAAATAAAGTGTTTTTCATCAACTTCATAGAGACAGCTGTAACTTTTGATAGAAGGTTCAGACAGACATATTTATGGCTTTATCTTATAGAATTCAGCATCTCCGTGCTGGGGAAATAGGTTTTGCAGCTGTTTGAGCTAAGATTTTCAAGTTATTCACGAAATGAAAACCTATACTTTGTTTCGTGCGAGAACTCCATTCAAATGCATGTAATAGTCAGAAACGCACTGTCTAGGCGAAATAAAGCCTTTTTACACAACTTCATGAAGTTAGCTGTAACTTTTGATAGAAGGCTCAGATATACGTATTTATGGCTTTATCTTATAGAATTCAATATCCCCGTGTTGAGCAGACAGGTTTTAAAGCTGTTTGAGCTAAGATTTTCAAGTTATTCACATAATGAAAACCTATACTTTGTTTCGTGCGAGAACTCCATTCAAATGCATGTAACAGTCAGAAACGCACTGTCTTGGCGAAATAAAGTGTTTTTCATCAACTTCATAGAGACAGCTGTAACTTTTGATAGAAGGTTCAGACAGACATATTTATGGTTTTATCTTATAGAATTCAGCATCTCCGTGCTGGGGAAATAGGTTTTATAGCTGTTTGAACTAAGATTTTCAAGTTATTCACGAAATGAAAACCTATACTTTGTTTCGTGCGAGAACTCCATTCAAATGCATGTAATAGTCAGAAACGCACTGTCTCGGCGAAATAAAGCCTTTTTGCACAACTTCATGAAGTTAGCTGTAACTTTTGATAGAAGGCTCAGATATACGTATTTATGGCTTTATCTTATAGAATTCAATATCCCCGTGTTGAGCAGACAGGTTTTAAAGCTGTTTGAGCTAAGATTTTCAAGTTATTCACAAGATGAAAACCTATACTTTGTTTCGTGCGAGAACTCCATTCAAATGCATGTAACAGTCAGAAACGCACTGTCTTGGCGAAATAAAGTGTTTTTGTACAACTTCATAGAGACAGCTGTAACTTTTGATAGAAGGTTCAGACAGACATATTTATGGCTTTATCTTATAGAATTCAGCATCTCCGTGCTGGGGAAATAGGTTTTGCAGCTGTTTGAGCTAAGATTTTCAAGTTATTCACGAAATGAAAACCTATACTTTGTTTCGTGCGAGAACTCCATTCAAATGCATGTAACAGTCAGAAACGCACTGTCTTGGCGAAATAAAGTGTTTTTCATCAACTTCATAGAGACAGCGGTAACTTTTGATAGAAGGTTCAGACAGACATATTTATGGCTTTATCTTATAGAATTCAGCATCTCCGTGCTGGGGAAATAGGTTTTGCAGCTGTTTGAGCTAAGATTTTCAAGTTATTCACGAAATGAAAACCTATACTTTGTTTCGTGCGAGAACTCCATTCAAATGCATGTAACAGTCAGAAACGCACTGTCTTGGCGAAATAAAGTGTTTTTCATCAACTTCATAGAGACAGCGGTAACTTTTGATAGAAGGTTCAGACAGACATATTTATGGCTTTATCTTATAGAATTCAGCATCTCCGTGCTGGGGAAATAGGTTTTGCAGCTGTTTGAGCTAAGATTTTCAAGTTATTCACGAAATGAAAACCTATACTTTGTTTCGTGCGAGAACTCCATTCAAATGCATGTAACAGTCAGAAACGCACTGTCTTGGCGAAATAAAGTGTTTTTGTACAACTTCATGAAGTTAGCTGTAACTTTTGATAGAAGGCTCAGACAGACATATTTATGGTTTTATCTTATAGAATTCAGCATCTCCGTGCTGGGGAAATAGGTTTTATAGCTGTTTGAACTAAGATTTTCAAGTTATTCACGAAATGAAAACCTATACTTTGTTTCGTGCGAGAACTCCATTCAAATGCATGTAATAGTCAGAAACGCACTGTCTCGGAAAAATAAAGTTTTTTTCTACAACTTCATGAAGTTAGCTGTAACTTTTGATAGAAGGCTCAGATATACTTATTTATGGCTTTATCTTATAGAATTCAATATCCCCGTGTTGAGCAGACAGGTTTTAAAGCTGTTTGAGCTAAGATTTTCAAGTTATTCACATAATGAAAACCTATACTTTGTTTCGTGCGAGAACTCCATTCAAATGCATGTAACAGTCAGAAACGCACTGTCTTGGCCAAATAAAGTGTTTTTCATCAACTTCATAGAGACAGCTGTAACTTTTGATAGAAGGTTCAGACAGACATATTTATGGCTTTATCTTATAGAATTCAGCATCTCCGTGCTGGGGAAATAGGTTTTGCAGCTGTTTGAGCTAAGATTTTCAAGTTATTCACGAAATGAAAACCTATACTTTGTTTCGTGCGAGAACTCCATTCAAATGCATGTAATAGTCAGAAACGCACTGTCTAGGCGAAATAAAGCCTTTTTACACAACTTCATGAAGTTAGCTGTAACTTTTGATAGAAGGCTCAGATATACGTATTTATGGCTTTATCTTATAGAATTCAATATCCCCGTGTTGAGCAGACAGGTTTTAAAGCTGTTTGAGCTAAGATTTTCAAGTTATTCACATAATGAAAACCTATACTTTGTTTCGTGCGAGAACTCCATTCAAATGCATGTAACAGTCAGAAACGCACTGTCTTGGCGAAATAAAGTGTTTTTCATCAACTTCATAGAGACAGCTGTAACTTTTGATAGAAGGTTCAGACAGACATATTTATGGTTTTATCTTATAGAATTCAGCATCTCCGTGCTGGGGAAATAGGTTTTATAGCTGTTTGAACTAAGATTTTCAAGTTATTCACGAAATGAAAACCTATACTTTGTTTCGTGCGAGAACTCCATTCAAATGCATGTAATAGTCAGAAACGCACTGTCTCGGCGAAATAAAGCCTTTTTGCACAACTTCATGAAGTTAGCTGTAACTTTTGATAGAAGGCTCAGATATACGTATTTATGGCTTTATCTTATAGAATTCAATATCCCCGTGTTGAGCAGACAGGTTTTAAAGCTGTTTGAGCTAAGATTTTCAAGTTATTCACAAGATGAAAACCTATACTTTGTTTCGTGCGAGAACTCCATTCAAATGCATGTAACAGTCAGAAACGCACTGTCTTGGCGAAATAAAGTGTTTTTGTACAACTTCATAGAGACAGCTGTAACTTTTGATAGAAGGTTCAGACAGACATATTTATGGCTTTATCTTATAGAATTCAGCATCTCCGTGCTGGGGAAATAGGTTTTGCAGCTGTTTGAGCTAAGATTTTCAAGTTATTCACGAAATGAAAACCTATACTTTGTTTCGTGCGAGAACTCCATTCAAATGCATGTAACAGTCAGAAACGCACTGTCTTGGCGAAATAAAGTGTTTTTCATCAACTTCATAGAGACAGCGGTAACTTTTGATAGAAGGTTCAGACAGACATATTTATGGCTTTATCTTATAGAATTCAGCATCTCCGTGCTGGGGAAATAGGTTTTGCAGCTGTTTGAGCTAAGATTTTCAAGTTATTCACGAAATTAAAACCTATACTTTGTTTCGTGCGAGAACTCCATTCAAATGCATGTAACAGTCAGAAACGCACTGTCTCGGAAAAATAAAGTGTTTTTGTACAACTTCATGAAGTTAGCTGTAACTTTTGATAGAAGGCTCAGACAGACATATTTATGGTTTTATCTTATAGAATTCAGCATCTCCGTGCTGGGGAAATAGGTTTTATAGCTGTTTGAGCTAAGATTTTCAAGTTATTCACGAAATGAAAACCTATACTTTGTTTCGTGCGAGAACTCCATTCAAATGCATGTAATAGTCAGAAACGCACTGTCTAGGCGAAATAAAGCCTTTTTACACAACTTCATGAAGTTAGCTGTAACTTTTGATAGAAGGCTCAGATATACGTATTTATGGCTTTATCTTATAGAATTCAATATCCCCGTGTTGAGCAGACAGGTTTTAAAGCTGTTTGAGCTAAGATTTTCAAGTTATTCACAAGATGAAAACCTATACTTTGTTTCGTGCGAGAACTCCATTCAAATGCATGTAACAGTCAGAAACGCACTGTCTCGGCGAAATAAAGCCTTTTTGCACAACTTCATGAAGTTAGCTGTAACTTTTGATAGAAGGTTCAGACAGACATATTTATGGCTTTATCTTATAGAATTCAGCATCTCCGTGCTGGCGAAATAGGTTTTGCAGCTGTTTGAGCTAAGATTTTCAAGTTATTCACAAGATGAAAACCTATACTTTGTTTCGTGCGAGAACTCCATTCAAATGCATGTAATAGTCAGAAACGCACTGTCTCGGCGAAATAAAGCCTTTTTGCACAACTTCATGAAGTTAGCTGTAACTTTTGATAGAAGGCTCAGACAAACATATTTATGGTTTTATCTTATAGAATTCAGCATCTCCGTGCTGGGGAAATAGGTTTTGCAGCTGTTTGAGCTAAGATTTTCAAGTTATTCACGAAATGAAAACCTATACTTTGTTTTGTGCGAGAACTCCATTCAAATGCATGTAATAGTCAGAAACGCACTGTCTCGGCGAAATAAAGCCTTTTTGCACAACTTCATGAAGTTAGCTGTAACTTTTGATAGAAGGCTCAGATATACGTATTTATGGCTTTATCTTATAGAATTCAATATCCCCGTGTTGAGCAGACAGGTTTTAAAGCTGTTTGAGCTAAGATTTTCAAGTTATTCACAAGATGAAAACCTATACTTTATTTCGTGCGAGAACTCCATTCAAATGCATGTAACAGTCAGAAACGCACTGTCTTGGCGAAATAAAGTGTTTTTCATCAACTTCATAGAGACAGCTGTAACTTTTGATAGAAGGTTCAGACAGACATATTTATGGCTTTATCTTATAGAATTCAGCATCTCCGTGCTGGGGAAATAGGTTTTGCAGCTGTTTGAACTAAGATTTTCAAGTTATTCACGAAATGAAAACCTATACTTTGTTTCGTGCGAGAACTCCATTCAAATGCATGTAATAGTCAGAAACGCACTGTCTCGGCGAAATAAAGCCTTTTTGCACAACTTCATGAAGTTAGCTGTAACTTTTGATAAAAGGCTCAGACACACATTATTATGGTTTTATCTTATAGAATTCAGCATCTCCGTGCTGGGGAAATAGGTTTTATAGCTGTTTGAACTAAGATTTTCAAGTTATTCACGAAATGAAAACCTATACTTTGTTTCGTGCGAGAACTCCATTCAAATGCATGTAATAGTCAGAAACGCACTGTCTCGGCGAAATAAAGCCTTTTTGCACAACTTCATGAAGTTAGCTGTAACTTTTGATAGAAGGCTCAGACACACATATTTATGGTTTTATCTTATAGAATTCAGCATCTCCGTGCTGGGGAAATAGGTTTTGCAGCTGTTTGAGCTAAGATTTTCAAGTTATTCACGAAATGAAAACCTATACTTTGTTTCGTGCGAGAACTCCATTCAAATGCATGTAATAGTCAGAAACGCACTGTCTAGGCGAAATAAAGCCTTTTTGCACAACTTCATGAAGTTAGCTGTAACTTTTGATAGAAGGCTCAGACACACATATTTATGGTTTTATCTTATAGAATTCAGCATCTCCGTGCTGGGGAAATAGGTTTTGCAGCTGTTTGAGCTAAGATTTTCAAGTTATTCACGAAATGAAAACCTATACTTTGTTTCGTGCGAGAACTCCATTCAAATGCATGTAATAGTCAGAAACGCACTGTCTAGGCGAAATAAAGCCTTTTTCCACAACTTCATGAAGTTAGCTGTAACTTTTGATAGAAGGCTCAGATATACGTATTTATGGCTTTATCTTATAGAATTCAATATCCCCGTGTTGAGCAGACAGGTTTTAAAGCTGTTTGAGCTAAGATTTTCAAGTTATTCACAAGATGAAAACCTATACTTTGTTTCGTGCGAGAACTCCATTCAAATGCATGTAACAGTCAGAAACGCACTGTCTTGGCGAAATAAAGTGTTTTTCATCAACTTCATAGAGACAGCTGTAACTTTTGATAGAAGGTTCAGACAGACATATTTATGGCTTTATCTTATAGAATTCAGCATCTCCGTGCTGGGGAAATAGGTTTTGCAGCTGTTTGAGCTAAGATTTTCAAGTTATTCACGAAATGAAAACCTATACTTTGTTTCGTGCGAGAACTCCATTCAAATGCATGTAATAGTCAGAAACGCACTGTCTCGGCGAAATAAAGCCTTTTTGCACAACTTCATGAAGTTAGCTGTAACTTTTGATAGAAAGCCCAGACACACATATTTATGGTTTTATCTTATAGAATTCAGCATCTCCGTGCTGGGGAAATAGGTTTTGCAGCTGTTTGAGCTAAGATTTTCAAGTTATTCACGAAATGAAAACCTATACTTTGTTTCGTGCGAGAACTCCATTCAAATGCATGTAATAGTCAGAAACGCACTGTCTCGGCGAAATAAAGCCTTTTTGCACAACTTCATGAAGTTAGCTGTAACTTTTGATAGAAGGCTCAGACAAACATATTTATGGTTTTATCTTATAGAATTCAGCATCTCCGTGCTGGGGAAATAGGTTTTGCAGCTGTTTGAGCTAAGATTTTCAAGTTATTCACGAAATGAAAACCTATACTTTGTTTTGTGCGAGAACTCCATTCAAATGCATGTAATAGTCAGAAACGCACTGTCTTGGCGAAATAAAGTGTTTTTCATCAACTTCATAGAGACAGCTGTAACTTTTGATAGAAGGTTCAGACAGACATATTTATGGCTTTATCTTATAGAATTCAGCATCTCCGTGCTGGGGAAAAAGGTTTTGCAGCTGTTTGAGCTAAGATTTTCAAGTTATTCACGAAATGAAAACCTATACTTTGTTTCGTGCGAGAACTCCATTCAAATGCATGTAATAGTCAGAAACGCACTGTCTCGGCGAAATAAAGCCTTTTTGCACAACTTCATGAAGTTAGCTGTAACTTTTGATAGAAGGCTCAGACACACATTATTATGGTTTTATCTTATAGAATTCAGCATCTCCGTGCTGGGGAAATAGGTTTTATAGCTGTTTGAACTAAGATTTTCAAGTTATTCACGAAATGAAAACCTATACTTTGTTTCGTGCGAGAACTCCATTCAAATGCATGTAATAGTCAGAAACGCACTGTCTCGGCGAAATAAAGCCTTTTTGCACAACTTCATGAAGTTAGCTGTAACTTTTGATAGAAGGCTCAGATATACGTATTTATGGCTTTATCTTATAGAATTCAATATCCCCGTGTTGAGCAGACAGGTTTTAAAGCTGTTTGAGCTAAGATTTTCAAGTTATTCACAAGATGAAAACCTATACTTTGTTTCGTGCGAGAACTCCATTCAAATGCATGTAACAGTCAGAAACGCACTGTCTTGGCGAAATAAAGTGTTTTTCATCAACTTCATAGAGACAGCTGTAACTTTTGATAGAAGGTTCAGACAGACATATTTATGGCTTTATCTTATAGAATTCAGCATCTCCGTGCTGGGGAAATAGGTTTTGCAGCTGTTTGAGCTAAGATTTTCAAGTTATTCACGAAATGAAAACCTATACTTTGTTTCGTGCGAGAACTCCATTCAAATGCATGTAATAGTCAGAAACGCACTGTCTCGGCGAAATAAAGCCTTTTTGCACAACTTCATGAAGTTAGCTGTAACTTTTGATAGAAGGCTCAGACACACATTATTATGGTTTTATCTTATAGAATTCAGCATCTCCGTGCTGGGGAAATAGGTTTTATAGCTGTTTGAGCTAAGATTTTCAAGTTATTCACGAAATGAAAACCTATACTTTGTTTCGTGCGAGAACTCCATTCAAATGCATGTAATAGTCAGAAACGCACTGTCTCGGCGAAATAAAGCCTTTTTGCACAACTTCATGAAGTTAGCTGTAACTTTTGATAGAAGGCTCAGACACACATATTTATGGTTTTATCTTATAGAATTCAGCATCTCCGTGCTGGGGAAATAGGTTTTGCAGCTGTTTGAGCTAAGATTTTCAAGTTATTCACGAAATGAAAACCTATACTTTGTTTCGTGCGAGAACTCCATTCAAATGCATGTAATAGTCAGAAACGCACTGTCTAGGCGAAATAAAGCCTTTTTGCACAACTTCATGAAGTTAGCTGTAACTTTTGATAGAAGGCTCAGACACACATATTTATGGTTTTATCTTATAGAATTCAGCATCTCCGTGCTGGGGAAATAGGTTTTGCAGCTGTTTGAGCTAAGATTTTCAAGTTATTCACGAAATGAAAACCTATACTTTGTTTCGTGCGAGAACTCCATTCAAATGCATGTAATAGTCAGAAACGCACTGTCTAGGCGAAATAAAGCCTTTTTGCACAACTTCATGAAGTTAGCTGTAACTTTTGATAGAAGGCTCAGACACACATATTTATGGTTTTATCTTATAGAATTCAGCATCTCCGTGCTGGGGAAATAGGTTTTGCAGCTGTTTGAGCTAAGATTTTCAAGTTATTCACGAAATGAAAACCTATACTTTGTTTCGTGCGAGAACTCCATTCAAATGCATGTAATAGTCAGAAACGCACTGTCTAGGCGAAATAAAGCCTTTTTGCACAACTTCATGAAGTTAGCTGTAACTTTTGATAGAAGGCTCAGACACACATATTTATGGTTTTATCTTATAGAATTCAGCATCTCCGTGCTGGGGAAATAGGTTTTGCAGCTGTTTGAGCTAAGATTTTCAAGTTATTCACGAAATGAAAACCTATACTTTGTTTCGTGCGAGAACTCCATTCAAATGCATGTAATAGTCAGAAACGCACTGTCTAGGCGAAATAAAGCCTTTTTGCACAACTTCATGAAGTTAGCTGTAACTTTTGATAGAAGGCTCAGACACACATATTTATGGTTTTATCTTATAGAATTCAGCATCTCCGTGCTGGGGAAATAGGTTTTGCAGCTGTTTGAGCTAAGATTTTCAAGTTATTCACGAAATGAAAACCTATACTTTGTTTTGTGCGAGAACTCCATTCAAATGCATGTAATAGTCAGAAACGCACTGTCTCGGCGAAATAAAGCCTTTTTGCACAACTTCATGAAGTTAGCTGTAACTTTTGATAGAAGGCTCAGATATACGTATTTATGGCTTTATCTTATAGAATTCAATATCCCCGTGTTGAGCAGACAGGTTTTAAAGCTGTTTGAGCTAAGATTTTCAAGTTATTCACAAGATGAAAACCTATACTTTGTTTCGTGCGAGAACTCCATTCAAATGCATATAACAGTCAGAAACGCACTGTCTTGGCGAAATAAAGTGTTTTTGTACAACTTCATAGAGACAGCTGTAACTTTTGATAGAAGGCTCAGACAGACATATTTATGGCTTTATCTTATAGAATTCAGCATCTCCGTGCTGGGGAAATAGGTTTTGCAGCTGTTTGAGCTAAGATTTTCAAGTTATTCACGAAATGAAAACCTATACTTTGTTTCGTGCGAGAACTCCATTCAAATGCATGTAATAGTCAGAAACGCACTGTCTCGGCGAAATAAAGGCTTTTTGCACAACTTCATGAAGTTAGCTGTAACTTTTGATAGAAGGCTCAGACACACATTATTATGGTTTTATCTTATAGAATTCAGCATCTCCGTGCTGGGGAAATAGGTTTTATAGCTGTTTGAACTAAGATTTTCAAGTTATTCACGAAATGAAAACCTATACTTTGTTTCGTGCGAGAACTCCATTCAAATGCATGTAATAGTCAGAAACGCACTGTCTCGGCGAAATAAAGCCTTTTTGCACAACTTCATGAAGTTAGCTGTAACTTTTGATAGAAGGCTCAGACACACATATTTATGGTTTTATCTTATAGAATTCAGCATCTCCGTGCTGGGGAAATAGGTTTTGCAGCTGTTTGAGCTAAGATTTTCAAGTTATTCACGAAATGAAAACCTATACTTTGTTTCGTGCGAGAACTCCATTCAAATGCATGTAATAGTCAGAAACGCACTGTCTCGGCGAAATAAAGCCTTTTTGCACAACTTCATGAAGTTAGCTGTAACTTTTGATAGAAGGCTCAGACACACATATTTATGGTTTTATCTTATAGAATTTAGCATCTCCGTGCTGGGGAAATAGGTTTTGCAGCTGTTTGAGCTAAGATTTTCAAGTTATTCACAAGATGAAAACCTATACTTTGTTTCGTGCGAGAACTCCATTCAAATGCATGTAACAGTCAGAAACGCACTGTCTTGGCGAAATAAAGTGTTTTTCATCAACTTCATAGAGACAGCTGTAACTTTTGATAGAAGGTTCAGACAGACATATTTATGGCTTTATCTTATAGAATTCAGCATCTCCGTGCTGGGGAAATAGGTTTTGCAGCTGTTTGAGCTAAGATTTTCAAGTTATTCACGAAATGAAAACCTATACTTTGTTTCGTGCGAGAACTCCATTCAAATGCATGTAATAGTCAGAAACGCACTGTCTCGGCGAAATAAAGCCTTTTTGCACAACTTCATGAAGTTAGCTGTAACTTTTGATAGAAGGCTCAGACACACATTATTATGGTTTTATCTTATAGAATTCAGCATCTCCGTGCTGGGGAAATAGGTTTTATAGCTGTTTGAACTAAGATTTTCAAGTTATTCACGAAATGAAAACCTATACTTTGTTTCGTGCGAGAACTCCATTCAAATGCATGTAATAGTCAGAAACGCACTGTCTCGGCGAAATAAAGCCTTTTTGCACAACTTCATGAAGTTAGCTGTAACTTTTGATAGAAGGCTCAGACATACATATTTATGGTTTTATCTTATAGAATTCAGCATCTCCGTGCTGGGGAAATAGGTTTTGCAGCTGTTTGAGCTAAGATTTTCAAGTTATTCACGAAATGAAAACCTATACTTTGTTTTGTGCGAGAACTCCATTCAAATGCATGTAATAGTCAGAAACGCACTGTCTCGGCGAAATAAAGCCTTTTTGCACAACTTCATGAAGTTAGCTGTAACTTTTGATAGAAGGCTCAGATATACGTATTTATGGCTTTATCTTATAGAATTCAATATCCCCGTGTTGAGCAGACAGGTTTTAAAGCTGTTTGAGCTAAGATTTTCAAGTTATTCACAAGATGAAAACCTATACTTTGTTTCGTGCGAGAACTCCATTCAAATGCATGTAACAGTCAGAAACGCACTGTCTTGGCGAAATAAAGTGTTTTTCATCAACTTCATAGAGACAGCTGTAACTTTTGATAGAAGGTTCAGACAGACATATTTATGGCTTTATCTTATAGAATTCAGCATCTCCGTGCTGGGGAAATAGGTTTTGCAGCTGTTTGAGCTAAGATTTTCAAGTTATTCACGAAATGAAAACCTATACTTTGTTTCGTGCGAGAACTCCATTCAAATGCATGTAATAGTCAGAAACGCACTGTCTCGGCGAAATAAAGCCTTTTTGCACAACTTCATGAAGTTAGCTGTAACTTTTGATAGAAGGCTCAGACACACATATTTATGGTTTTATCTTATAGAATTCAGCATCTCCGTGCTGGGGAAATAGGTTTTGCAGCTGTTTGAGCTAAGATTTTCAAGTTATTCACGAAATGAAAACCTATACTTTGTTTCGTGCGAGAACTCCATTCAAATGCATGTAATAGTCAGAAACGCACTGTCTAGGCGAAATAAAGCCTTTTTCCACAACTTCATGAAGTTAGCTGTAACTTTTGATAGAAGGCTCAGATATACGTATTTATGGCTTTATCTTATAGAATTCAATATCCCCGTGTTGAGCAGACAGGTTTTAAAGCTGTTTGAGCTAAGATTTTCAAGTTATTCACAAGATGAAAACCTATACTTTGTTTCGTGCGAGAACTCCATTCAAATGCATGTAACAGTCAGAAACGCACTGTCTTGGCGAAATAAAGTGTTTTTCATCAACTTCATAGAGACAGCTGTAACTTTTGATAGAAGGTTCAGACAGACATATTTATGGCTTTATCTTATAGAATTCAGCATCTCCGTGCTGGGGAAATAGGTTTTGCAGCTGTTTGAGCTAAGATTTTCAAGTTATTCACGAAATGAAAACCTATACTTTGTTTCGTGCGAGAACTCCATTCAAATGCATGTAATAGTCAGAAACGCACTGTCTAGGCGAAATAAAGCCTTTTTGCACAACTTCATGAAGTTAGCTGTAACTTTTGATAGAAAGCCCAGACACACATATTTATGGTTTTATCTTATAGAATTCAGCATCTCCGTGATGGGGAAATAGGTTTTGCAGCTGTTTGAGCTAAGATTTTCAAGTTATTCACGAAATGAAAACCTATACTTTGTTTCGTGCGAGAACTCCATTCAAATGCATGTAATAGTCAGAAACGCACTGTCTCGGCGAAATAAAGCCTTTTTGCACAACTTCATGAAGTTAGCTGTAACTTTTGATAGAAGGCTCAGACAAACATATTTATGGTTTTATCTTATAGAATTCAGCATCTCCGTGCTGGGGAAATAGGTTTTGCAGCTGTTTGAGCTAAGAGTTTCAAGTTATTCACGAAATGAAAACCTATACTTTGTTTCGTGCGAGAACTCCATTCAAATGCATGTAACAGTCAGAAACGCACTGTCTTGGCGAAATAAAGTGTTTTTGTACAACTTCATAGAGACAGCTGTAACTTTTGATAGAAGGCTCAGACAGACATATTTATGGCTTTATCTTATAGAATTCAGCATCTCCGTGCTGGGGAAATAGGTTTTGCAGCTGTTTGAGCTAAGATTTTCAAGTTATTCACGAAATGAAAACCTATACTTTGTTTCGTGCGAGAACTCCATTCAAATGCATGTAATAGTCAGAAACGCACTGTCTCGGCGAAATAAAGCCTTTTTGCACAACTTCATGAAGTTAGCTGTAACTTTTGATAGAAGGCTCAGACACACATTATTATGGTTTTATCTTATAGAATTCAGCATCTCCGTGCTGGGGAAATAGGTTTTATAGCTGTTTGAACTAAGATTTTCAAGTTATTCACGAAATGAAAACCTATACTTTGTTTCGTGCGAGAACTCCATTCAAATGCATGTAATAGTCAGAAACGCACTGTCTCGGCGAAATAAAGCCTTTTTGCACAACTTCATGAAGTTAGCTGTAACTTTTGATAGAAGGCTCAGACAAACATATTTATGGTTTTATCTTATAGAATTCAGCATCTCCGTGCTGGGGAAATAGGTTTTGCAGCTGTTTGAGCTAAGATTTTCAAGTTATTCACGAAATGAAAACCTATACTTTGTTTTGTGCGAGAACTCCATTCAAATGCATGTAATAGTCAGAAACGCACTGTCTCGGCGAAATAAAGCCTTTTTGCACAACTTCATGAAGTTAGCTGTAACTTTTGATAGAAGGCTCAGATATACGTATTTATGGCTTTATCTTATAGAATTCAATATCCCCGTGTTGAGCAGACAGGTTTTAAAGCTGTTTGAGCTAAGATTTTCAAGTTATTCACATAATGAAAACCTATACTTTGTTTCGTGCGAGAACTCCATTCAAATGCATGTAATAGTCAGAAACGCACTGTCTTGGCGAAATAAAGTGTTTTTCATCAACTTCATAGAGACAGCTGTAACTTTTGATAGAAGGTTCAGACAGACATATTTATGGCTTTATCTTATAGAATTCAGCATCTCCGTGCTGGGGAAATAGGTTTTGCAGCTGTTTGAGCTAAGATTTTCAAGTTATTCACGAAATGAAAACCTATACTTTGTTTCGTGCGAGAACTCCATTCAAATGCATGTAACAGTCAGAAACGCACTGTCTTGGCGAAATAAAGTGTTTTTCATCAACTTCATAGAGACAGCGGTAACTTTTGATAGAAGGTTCAGACAGACATATTTATGGCTTTATCTTATAGAATTCAGCATCTCCGTGCTGGGGAAATAGGTTTTGCAGCTGTTTGAGCTAAGATTTTCAAGTTATTCACGAAATTAAAACCTATACTTTGTTTCGTGCGAGAACTCCATTCAAATGCATGTAATAGTCAGAAACGCACTGTCTCGGAAAAATAAAGTGTTTTTGTACAACTTCATGAAGTTAGCTGTAACTTTTGATAGAAGGCTCAGACAGACATATTTATGGTTTTATCTTATAGAATTCAGCATCTCCGTGCTGGGGAAATAGGTTTTATAGCTGTTTGAACTAAGATTTTCAAGTTATTCACGAAATGAAAACCTATACTTTGTTTCGTGCGAGAACTCCATTCAAATGCATGTAATAGTCAGAAACGCACTGTCTCGGAAAAATAAAGTTTTTTTCTACAACTTCATGAAGTTAGCTGTAACTTTTGATAGAAGGCTCAGATATACTTATTTATGGCTTTATCTTATAGAATTCAATATCCCCGTGTTGAGCAGACAGGTTTTAAAGCTGTTTGAGCTAAGATTTTCAAGTTATTCACATAATGAAAACCTATACTTTGTTTCGTGCGAGAACTCCATTCAAATGCATGTAACAGTCAGAAACGCACTGTCTTGGCGAAATAAAGTGTTTTTCATCAACTTCATAGAGACAGCTGTAACTTTTGATAGAAGGTTCAGACAGACATATTTATGGCTTTATCTTATAGAATTCAGCATCTCCGTGCTGGGGAAATAGGTTTTGCAGCTGTTTGAGCTAAGATTTTCAAGTTATTCACGAAATGAAAACCTATACTTTGTTTCGTGCGAGAACTCCATTCAAATGCATGTAATAGTCAGAAACGCACTGTCTAGGCGAAATAAAGCCTTTTTACACAACTTCATGAAGTTAGCTGTAACTTTTGATAGAAGGCTCAGATATACGTATTTATGGCTTTATCTTATAGAATTTAATATCCCCGTGTTGAGCAGACAGGTTTTAAAGCTGTTTGAGCTAAGATTTTCAAGTTATTCACAAGATGAAAACCTATACTTTGTTTCGTGCGAGAACTCCATTCAAATGCATGTAATAGTCAGAAACGCACTGTCTTGGCGAAATAAAGTGTTTTTCATCAACTTCATAGAGACAGCTGTAACTTTTGATAGAAGGTTCAGACAGACATATTTATGGCTTTATCTTATAGAATTCAGCATCTCCGTGCTGGGGAAATAGGTTTTGCAGCTGTTTGAGCTAAGATTTTCAAGTTATTCACGAAATGAAAACCTATACTTTGTTTTGTGCGAGAACTCCATTCAAATGCATGTAATAGTCAGAAACGCACTGTCTCGGCGAAATAAAGCCTTTTTGCACAACTTCATGAAGTTAGCTGTAACTTTTGATAGAAGGCTCAGACACACATTATTATGGTTTTATCTTATAGAATTCAGCATCTCCGTGCTGGGGAAATAGGTTTTATAGCTGTTTGAACTAAGATTTTCAAGTTATTCACGAAATGAAAACCTATACTTTGTTTCGTGCGAGAACTCCATTCAAATGCATGTAACAGTCAGAAACGCACTGTCTTGGCGAAATAAAGTGTTTTTGTACAACTTCATAGAGACAGCTGTAACTTTTGATAGAAGGCTCAGACAGACATATTTATGGCTTTATCTTATAGAATTCAGCATCTCCGTGCTGGGGAAATAGGTTTTGCAGCTGTTTGAGCTAAGATTTTCAAGTTATTCACGAAATGAAAACCTATACTTTGTTTCGTGCGAGAACTCCATTCAAATGCATGTAATAGTCAGAAACGCACTGTCTCGGCGAAATAAAGCCTTTTTGCACAACTTCATGAAGTTAGCTGTAACTTTTGATAGAAGGCTCAGACACACATTATTATGGTTTTATCTTATAGAATTCAGCATCTCCGTGCTGGGGAAATAGGTTTTATAGCTGTTTGAACTAAGATTTTCAAGTTATTCACGAAATGAAAACCTATACTTTGTTTCGTGCGAGAACTCCATTCAAATGCATGTAATAGTCAGAAACGCACTGTCTCGGCGAAATAAAGCCTTTTTGCACAACTTCATGAAGTTAGCTGTAACTTTTGATAGAAGGCTCAGACAAACATATTTATGGTTTTATCTTATAGAATTCAGCATCTCCGTGCTGGGGAAATAGGTTTTGCAGCTGTTTGAGCTAAGATTTTCAAGTTATTCACGAAATGAAAACCTATACTTTGTTTTGTGCGAGAACTCCATTCAAATGCATGTAATAGTCAGAAACGCACTGTCTCGGCGAAATAAAGCCTTTTTGCACAACTTCATGAAGTTAGCTGTAACTTTTGATAGAAGGCTCAGATATACGTATTTATGGCTTTATCTTATAGAATTCAATATCCCCGTGTTGAGCAGACAGGTTTTAAAGCTGTTTGAGCTAAGATTTTCAAGTTATTCACATAATGAAAACCTATACTTTGTTTCGTGCGAGAACTCCATTCAAATGCATGTAATAGTCAGAAACGCACTGTCTTGGCGAAATAAAGTGTTTTTCATCAACTTCATAGAGACAGCTGTAACTTTTGATAGAAGGTTCAGACAGACATATTTATGGCTTTATCTTATAGAATTCAGCATCTCCGTGCTGGGGAAATAGGTTTTGCAGCTGTTTGAGCTAAGATTTTCAAGTTATTCACGAAATGAAAACCTATACTTTGTTTCGTGCGAGAACTCCATTCAAATGCATGTAACAGTCAGAAACGCACTGTCTTGGCGAAATAAAGTGTTTTTCATCAACTTCATAGAGACAGCGGTAACTTTTGATAGAAGGTTCAGACAGACATATTTATGGCTTTATCTTATAGAATTCAGCATCTCCGTGCTGGGGAAATAGGTTTTGCAGCTGTTTGAGCTAAGATTTTCAAGTTATTCACGAAATTAAAACCTATACTTTGTTTCGTGCGAGAACTCCATTCAAATGCATGTAATAGTCAGAAACGCACTGTCTCGGAAAAATAAAGTGTTTTTGTACAACTTCATGAAGTTAGCTGTAACTTTTGATAGAAGGCTCAGACAGACATATTTATGGTTTTATCTTATAGAATTCAGCATCTCCGTGCTGGGGAAATAGGTTTTATAGCTGTTTGAACTAAGATTTTCAAGTTATTCACGAAATGAAAACCTATACTTTGTTTCGTGCGAGAACTCCATTCAAATGCATGTAATAGTCAGAAACGCACTGTCTCGGAAAAATAAAGTTTTTTTCTACAACTTCATGAAGTTAGCTGTAACTTTTGATAGAAGGCTCAGATATACTTATTTATGGCTTTATCTTATAGAATTCAATATCCCCGTGTTGAGCAGACAGGTTTTAAAGCTGTTTGAGCTAAGATTTTCAAGTTATTCACATAATGAAAACCTATACTTTGTTTCGTGCGAGAACTCCATTCAAATGCATGTAACAGTCAGAAACGCACTGTCTTGGCGAAATAAAGTGTTTTTCATCAACTTCATAGAGACAGCTGTAACTTTTGATAGAAGGTTCAGACAGACATATTTATGGCTTTATCTTATAGAATTCAGCATCTCCGTGCTGGGGAAATAGGTTTTGCAGCTGTTTGAGCTAAGATTTTCAAGTTATTCACGAAATGAAAACCTATACTTTGTTTCGTGCGAGAACTCCATTCAAATGCATGTAATAGTCAGAAACGCACTGTCTAGGCGAAATAAAGCCTTTTTACACAACTTCATGAAGTTAGCTGTAACTTTTGATAGAAGGCTCAGATATACGTATTTATGGCTTTATCTTATAGAATTTAATATCCCCGTGTTGAGCAGACAGGTTTTAAAGCTGTTTGAGCTAAGATTTTCAAGTTATTCACAAGATGAAAACCTATACTTTGTTTCGTGCGAGAACTCCATTCAAATGCATGTAACAGTCAGAAACGCACTGTCTTGGCGAAATAAAGTGTTTTTGTACAACTTCATAGAGACAGCTGTAACTTTTGATAGAAGGCTCAGACAGACATATTTATGGCTTTATCTTATAGAATTCAGCATCTCCGTGCTGGGGAAATAGGTTTTATAGCTGTTTGAACTAAGATTTTCAAGTTATTCACGAAATGAAAACCTATACTTTGTTTCGTGCGAGAACTCCATTCAAATGCATGTAATAGTCAGAAACGCACTGTCTCGGCGAAATAAAGCCTTTTTGCACAACTTCATGAAGTTAGCTGTAACTTTTGATAGAAGGCTCAGACAAACATATTTATGGTTTTATCTTATAGAATTCAGCATCTCCGTGCTGGGGAAATAGGTTTTGCAGCTGTTTGAGCTAAGATTTTCAAGTTATTCACGAAATGAAAACCTATACTTTGTTTTGTGCGAGAACTCCATTCAAATGCATGTAATAGTCAGAAACGCACTGTCTCGGCGAAATAAAGCCTTTTTGCACAACTTCATGAAGTTAGCTGTAACTTTTGATAGAAGGCTCAGATATACGTATTTATGGCTTTATCTTATAGAATTCAATATCCCCGTGTTGAGCAGACAGGTTTTAAAGCTGTTTGAGCTAAGATTTTCAAGTTATTCACATAATGAAAACCTATACTTTGTTTCGTGCGAGAACTCCATTCAAATGCATGTAATAGTCAGAAACGCACTGTCTTGGCGAAATAAAGTGTTTTTCATCAACTTCATAGAGACAGCTGTAACTTTTGATAGAAGGTTCAGACAGACATATTTATGGCTTTATCTTATAGAATTCAGCATCTCCGTGCTGGGGAAATAGGTTTTGCAGCTGTTTGAGCTAAGATTTTCAAGTTATTCACGAAATGAAAACCTATACTTTGTTTTGTGCGAGAACTCCATTCAAATGCATGTAATAGTCAGAAACGCACTGTCTCGGCGAAATAAAGCCTTTTTGCACAACTTCATGAAGTTAGCTGTAACTTTTGATAGAAGGCTCAGACACACATATTTATGGTTTTATCTTATAGAATTCAGCATCTCCGTGCTGGGGAAATAGGTTTTGCAGCTGTTTGAGCTAAGATTTTCAAGTTATTCACGAAATGAAAACCTATACTTTGTTTTGTGCGAGAACTCCATTCAAATGCATGTAATAGTCAGAAACGCACTGTCTCGGCGAAATAAAGCCTTTTTGCACAACTTCATGAAGTTAGCTGTAACGTTTGATAGAAGGTTCAGACACACATATTTATGGTTTTATCTTATAGAATTCAGCATCTCCGTGCTGGGGAAATAGGTTTTGCAGCTGTTTGAGCTAAGATTTTCAAGTTATTCACGAAATGAAAACCTATACTTTGTTTCGTGCGAGAACTCCATTCAAATGCATGTAATAGTCAGAAACGCACTGTCTAGGCGAAATAAAGCCTTTTTACACAACTTCATGAAGTTAGCTGTAACTTTTGATAGAAGGCTCAGATATACGTATTTATGGCTTTATCTTATAGAATTCAATATCCCCGTGTTGAGCAGACAGGTTTTAAAGCTGTTTGAGCTAAGATTTTCAAGTTATTCACAAGATGAAAACCTATACTTTGTTTCGTGCGAGAACTCCATTCAAATGCATGTAACAGTCAGAAACGCACTGTCTCGGCGAAATAAAGCCTTTTTGCACAACTTCATGAAGTTAGCTGTAACTTTTGATAGAAGGTTCAGACAGACATATTTATGGCTTTATCTTATAGAATTCAGCATCTCCGTGCTGGGGAAATAGGTTTTGCAGCTGTTTGAGCTAAGATTTTCAAGTTATTCACGAAATGAAAACCTATACTTTGTTTCGTGCGAGAACTCCATTCAAATGCATGTAATAGTCAGAAACGCACTGTCTCGGCGAAATAAAGCCTTTTTGCACAACTTCATGAAGTTAGCTGTAACGTTTGATAGAAGGCTCAGACACACATATTTATGGTTTTATCTTATAGAATTCAGCATCTCCGTGCTGGGGAAATAGGTTTTGCAGCTGTTTGAGCTAAGATTTTCAAGTTATTCACGAAATGAAAACCTATACTTTGTTTCGTGCGAGAACTCCATTCAAATGCATGTAATAGTCAGAAACGCACTGTCTAGGCGAAATAAAGCCTTTTTACACAACTTCATGAAGTTAGCTGTAACTTTTGATAGAAGGCTCAGATATACGTATTTATGGCTTTATCTTATAGAATTCAATATCCCCGTGTTGAGCAGACAGGTTTTAAAGCTGTTTGAGCTAAGATTTTCAAGTTATTCACAAGATGAAAACCTATACTTTGTTTCGTGCGAGAACTCCATTCAAATGCATGTAACAGTCAGAAACGCACTGTCTCGGCGAAATAAAGCCTTTTTGCACAACTTCATGAAGTTAGCTGTAACTTTTGATAGAAGGTTCAGACAGACATATTTATGGCTTTATCTTATAGAATTCAGCATCTCCGTGCTGGGGAAATAGGTTTTGCAGCTGTTTGAGCTAAGATTTTCAAGTTATTCACAAGATGAAAACCTATACTTTGTTTCGTGCGAGAACTCCATTCAAATGCATGTAATAGTCAGAAACGCACTGTCTCGGCGAAATAAAGCCTTTTTGCACAACTTCATGAAGTTAGCTGTAACTTTTGATAGAAGGCTCAGACACACATTATTATGGTTTTATCTTATAGAATTCAGCATCTCCGTGCTGGGGAAATAGGTTTTATAGCTGTTTGAACTAAGATTTTCAAGTTATTCACGAAATGAAAACCTATACTTTGTTTCATGCGAGAACTCCATTCAAATGCATGTAATAGTCAGAAACGCACTGTCTCGGCGAAATAAAGCCTTTTTGCACAACTTCATGAAGTTAGCTGTAACTTTTGATAGAAGGCTCAGACACACATATTTATGGCTTTATCTTATAGAATTCAGCATCTCCGTGCTGGGGAAATAGGTTTTGCAGCTGTTTGAGCTAAGATTTTCAAGTTATTCACGAAATGAAAACCTATACTTTGTTTCGTGCGAGAACTCCATTCAAATGCATGTAATAGTCAGAAACGCACTGTCTAGGCGAAATAAAGCCTTTTTGCACAACTTCATGAAGTTAGCTGTAACTTTTGATAGAAGGCTCAGACAAACATATTTATGGTTTTATCTTATAGAATTCAGCATCTCCGTGCTGGGGAAATAGGTTTTGCAGCTGTTTGAGCTAAGATTTTCAAGTTATTCACGAAATGAAAACCTATACTTTGTTTTGTGCGAGAACTCCATTCAAATGCATGTAATAGTCAGAAACGCACTGTCTCGGCGAAATAAAGCCTTTTTGCACAACTTCATGAAGTTAGCTGTAACTTTTGATAGAAGGCTCAGATATACGTATTTATGGCTTTATCTTATAGAATTCAATATCCCCGTGTTGAGCAGACAGGTTTTAAAGCTGTTTGAGCTAAGATTTTCAAGTTATTCACAAGATGAAAACCTATACTTTATTTCGTGCGAGAACTCCATTCAAATGCATGTAACAGTCAGAAACGCACTGTCTTGGCGAAATAAAGTGTTTTTCATCAACTTCATAGAGACAGCTGTAACTTTTGATAGAAGGTTCAGACAGACATATTTATGGCTTTATCTTATAGAATTCAGCATCTCCGTGCTGGGGAAATAGGTTTTGCAGCTGTTTGAGCTAAGATTTTCAAGTTATTCACGAAATGAAAACCTATACTTTGTTTCGTGCGAGAACTCCATTCAAATGCATGTAATAGTCAGAAACGCACTGTCTCGGCGAAATAAAGCCTTTTTGCACAACTTCATGAAGTTAGCTGTAACTTTTGATAGAAGGCTCAGACACACATTATTATGGTTTTATCTTATAGAATTCAGCATCTCCGTGCTGGGGAAATAGGTTTTATAGCTGTTTGAACTAAGATTTTCAAGTTATTCACGAAATGAAAACCTATACTTTGTTTCGTGCGAGAACTCCATTCAAATGCATGTAATAGTCAGAAACGCACTGTCTCGGCGAAATAAAGCCTTTTTGCACAACTTCATGAAGTTAGCTGTAACTTTTGATAGAAGGCTCAGACACACATATTTATGGTTTTATCTTATAGAATTCAGCATCTCCGTGCTGGGGAAATAGGTTTTGCAGCTGTTTGAGCTAAGATTTTCAAGTTATTCACGAAATGAAAACCTATACTTTGTTTCGTGCGAGAACTCCATTCAAATGCATGTAACAGTCAGAAACGCACTGTCTTGGCGAAATAAAGTGTTTTTCATCAACTTCATAGAGACAGCTGTAACTTTTGATAGAAGGTTCAGACAGACATATTTATGGCTTTATCTTATAGAATTCAGCATCTCCGTGCTGGGGAAATAGGTTTTGCAGCTGTTTGAGCTAAGATTTTCAAGTTATTCACGAAATGAAAACCTATACTTTGTTTCGTGCGAGAACTCCATTCAAATGCATGTAACAGTCAGAAACGCACTGTCTTGGCGAAATAAAGTGTTTTTCATCAACTTCATAGAGACAGCGGTAACTTTTGATAGAAGGTTCAGACAGACATATTTATGGCTTTATCTTATAGAATTCAGCATCTCCGTGCTGGGGAAATAGGTTTTGCAGCTGTTTGAGCTAAGATTTTCAAGTTATTCACGAAATGAAAACCTATACTTTGTTTCGTGCGAGAACTCCATTCAAATGCATGTAACAGTCAGAAACGCACTGTCTCGGAAAAATAAAGTGTTTTTGTACAACTTCATGAAGTTAGCTGTAACTTTTGATAGAAGGCTCAGACAGACATATTTATGGTTTTATCTTATAGAATTCAGCATCTCCGTGCTGGGGAAATAGGTTTTATAGCTGTTTGAACTAAGATTTTCAAGTTATTCACGAAATGAAAACCTATACTTTGTTTCGTGCGAGAACTCCATTCAAATGCATGTAATAGTCAGAAACGCACTGTCTCGGAAAAATAAAGTTTTTTTCTACAACTTCAT
This sequence comes from Perissodus microlepis, assembly GCF_051167445.1. Taxonomy (NCBI): domain Eukaryota; kingdom Metazoa; phylum Chordata; class Actinopteri; order Cichliformes; family Cichlidae; genus Perissodus; species Perissodus microlepis. The sequence continues at coordinate 31,715,006 of NC_140476.1, read as the reverse complement.
GAAGTTAGCTGTAACTTTTGATAGAAGGCTCAGATATACTTATTTATGGCTTTATCTTATAGAATTCAATATCCCCGTGTTGAGCAGACAGGTTTTAAAGCTGTTTGAGCTAAGATTTTCAAGTTATTCACATAATGAAAACCTATACTTTGTTTCGTGCGAGAACTCCATTCAAATGCATGTAACAGTCAGAAACGCACTGTCTTGGCGAAATAAAGTGTTTTTCATCAACTTCATAGAGACAGCTGTAACTTTTGATAGAAGGTTCAGACAGACATATTTATGGCTTTATCTTATAGAATTCAGCATCTCCGTGCTGGGGAAATAGGTTTTGCAGCTGTTTGAGCTAAGATTTTCAAGTTATTCACGAAATGAAAACCTATACTTTGTTTCGTGCGAGAACTCCATTCAAATGCATGTAATAGTCAGAAACGCACTGTCTAGGCGAAATAAAGCCTTTTTACACAACTTCATGAAGTTAGCTGTAACTTTTGATAGAAGGCTCAGATATACGTATTTATGGCTTTATCTTATAGAATTCAATATCCCCGTGTTGAGCAGACAGGTTTTAAAGCTGTTTGAGCTAAGATTTTCAAGTTATTCACAAGATGAAAACCTATACTTTGTTTCGTGCGAGAACTCCATTCAAATGCATGTAATAGTCAGAAACGCACTGTCTCGGCGAAATAAAGCCTTTTTGCACAACTTCATGAAGTTAGCTGTAACTTTTGATAGAAGGCTCAGACACACATATTTATGGTTTTATCTTATAGAATTCAGCATCTCCGTGCTGGGGAAATAGGTTTTGCAGCTGTTTGAGCTAAGATTTTCAAGTTATTCACGAAATGAAAACCTATACTTTGTTTTGTGCGAGAACTCCATTCAAATGCATGTAATAGTCAGAAACGCACTGTCTCGGCGAAATAAAGCCTTTTTGCACAACTTCATGAAGTTAGCTGTAACGTTTGATAGAAGGTTCAGACACACATATTTATGGTTTTATCTTATAGAATTCAGCATCTCCGTGCTGGGGAAATAGGTTTTGCAGCTGTTTGAGCTAAGATTTTCAAGTTATTCACGAAATGAAAACCTATACTTTGTTTCGTGCGAGAACTCCATTCAAATGCATGTAATAGTCAGAAACGCACTGTCTAGGCGAAATAAAGCCTTTTTACACAACTTCATGAAGTTAGCTGTAACTTTTGATAGAAGGCTCAGATATACGTATTTATGGCTTTATCTTATAGAATTCAATATCCCCGTGTTGAGCAGACAGGTTTTAAAGCTGTTTGAGCTAAGATTTTCAAGTTATTCACAAGATGAAAACCTATACTTTGTTTCGTGCGAGAACTCCATTCAAATGCATGTAACAGTCAGAAACGCACTGTCTCGGCGAAATAAAGCCTTTTTGCACAACTTCATGAAGTTAGCTGTAACTTTTGATAGAAGGTTCAGACAGACATATTTATGGCTTTATCTTATAGAATTCAGCATCTCCGTGCTGGGGAAATAGGTTTTGCAGCTGTTTGAGCTAAGATTTTCAAGTTATTCACGAAATGAAAACCTATACTTTGTTTCGTGCGAGAACTCCATTCAAATGCATGTAATAGTCAGAAACGCACTGTCTCGGCGAAATAAAGCCTTTTTGCACAACTTCATGAAGTTAGCTGTAACGTTTGATAGAAGGCTCAGACACACATATTTATGGTTTTATCTTATAGAATTCAGCATCTCCGTGCTGGGGAAATAGGTTTTGCAGCTGTTTGAGCTAAGATTTTCAAGTTATTCACGAAATGAAAACCTATACTTTGTTTCGTGCGAGAACTCCATTCAAATGCATGTAATAGTCAGAAACGCACTGTCTAGGCGAAATAAAGCCTTTTTACACAACTTCATGAAGTTAGCTGTAACTTTTGATAGAAGGCTCAGATATACGTATTTATGGCTTTATCTTATAGAATTCAATATCCCCGTGTTGAGCAGACAGGTTTTAAAGCTGTTTGAGCTAAGATTTTCAAGTTATTCACAAGATGAAAACCTATACTTTGTTTCGTGCGAGAACTCCATTCAAATGCATGTAACAGTCAGAAACGCACTGTCTCGGCGAAATAAAGCCTTTTTGCACAACTTCATGAAGTTAGCTGTAACTTTTGATAGAAGGTTCAGACAGACATATTTATGGCTTTATCTTATAGAATTCAGCATCTCCGTGCTGGGGAAATAGGTTTTGCAGCTGTTTGAGCTAAGATTTTCAAGTTATTCACAAGATGAAAACCTATACTTTGTTTCGTGCGAGAACTCCATTCAAATGCATGTAATAGTCAGAAACGCACTGTCTCGGCGAAATAAAGCCTTTTTGCACAACTTCATGAAGTTAGCTGTAACTTTTGATAGAAGGCTCAGACACACATTATTATGGTTTTATCTTATAGAATTCAGCATCTCCGTGCTGGGGAAATAGGTTTTATAGCTGTTTGAACTAAGATTTTCAAGTTATTCACGAAATGAAAACCTATACTTTGTTTCATGCGAGAACTCCATTCAAATGCATGTAATAGTCAGAAACGCACTGTCTCGGCGAAATAAAGCCTTTTTGCACAACTTCATGAAGTTAGCTGTAACTTTTGATAGAAGGCTCAGACACACATATTTATGGCTTTATCTTATAGAATTCAGCATCTCCGTGCTGGGGAAATAGGTTTTGCAGCTGTTTGAGCTAAGATTTTCAAGTTATTCACGAAATGAAAACCTATACTTTGTTTCGTGCGAGAACTCCATTCAAATGCATGTAATAGTCAGAAACGCACTGTCTAGGCGAAATAAAGCCTTTTTGCACAACTTCATGAAGTTAGCTGTAACTTTTGATAGAAGGCTCAGACAAACATATTTATGGTTTTATCTTATAGAATTCAGCATCTCCGTGCTGGGGAAATAGGTTTTGCAGCTGTTTGAGCTAAGATTTTCAAGTTATTCACGAAATGAAAACCTATACTTTGTTTTGTGCGAGAACTCCATTCAAATGCATGTAATAGTCAGAAACGCACTGTCTCGGCGAAATAAAGCCTTTTTGCACAACTTCATGAAGTTAGCTGTAACTTTTGATAGAAGGCTCAGATATACGTATTTATGGCTTTATCTTATAGAATTCAATATCCCCGTGTTGAGCAGACAGGTTTTAAAGCTGTTTGAGCTAAGATTTTCAAGTTATTCACAAGATGAAAACCTATACTTTATTTCGTGCGAGAACTCCATTCAAATGCATGTAACAGTCAGAAACGCACTGTCTTGGCGAAATAAAGTGTTTTTCATCAACTTCATAGAGACAGCTGTAACTTTTGATAGAAGGTTCAGACAGACATATTTATGGCTTTATCTTATAGAATTCAGCATCTCCGTGCTGGGGAAATAGGTTTTGCAGCTGTTTGAGCTAAGATTTTCAAGTTATTCACGAAATGAAAACCTATACTTTGTTTCGTGCGAGAACTCCATTCAAATGCATGTAATAGTCAGAAACGCACTGTCTCGGCGAAATAAAGCCTTTTTGCACAACTTCATGAAGTTAGCTGTAACTTTTGATAGAAGGCTCAGACACACATTATTATGGTTTTATCTTATAGAATTCAGCATCTCCGTGCTGGGGAAATAGGTTTTATAGCTGTTTGAACTAAGATTTTCAAGTTATTCACGAAATGAAAACCTATACTTTGTTTCGTGCGAGAACTCCATTCAAATGCATGTAATAGTCAGAAACGCACTGTCTCGGCGAAATAAAGCCTTTTTGCACAACTTCATGAAGTTAGCTGTAACTTTTGATAGAAGGCTCAGACACACATATTTATGGTTTTATCTTATAGAATTCAGCATCTCCGTGCTGGGGAAATAGGTTTTGCAGCTGTTTGAGCTAAGATTTTCAAGTTATTCACGAAATGAAAACCTATACTTTGTTTCGTGCGAGAACTCCATTCAAATGCATGTAACAGTCAGAAACGCACTGTCTTGGCGAAATAAAGTGTTTTTCATCAACTTCATAGAGACAGCTGTAACTTTTGATAGAAGGTTCAGACAGACATATTTATGGCTTTATCTTATAGAATTCAGCATCTCCGTGCTGGGGAAATAGGTTTTGCAGCTGTTTGAGCTAAGATTTTCAAGTTATTCACGAAATGAAAACCTATACTTTGTTTCGTGCGAGAACTCCATTCAAATGCATGTAACAGTCAGAAACGCACTGTCTTGGCGAAATAAAGTGTTTTTCATCAACTTCATAGAGACAGCGGTAACTTTTGATAGAAGGTTCAGACAGACATATTTATGGCTTTATCTTATAGAATTCAGCATCTCCGTGCTGGGGAAATAGGTTTTGCAGCTGTTTGAGCTAAGATTTTCAAGTTATTCACGAAATGAAAACCTATACTTTGTTTCGTGCGAGAACTCCATTCAAATGCATGTAACAGTCAGAAACGCACTGTCTCGGAAAAATAAAGTGTTTTTGTACAACTTCATGAAGTTAGCTGTAACTTTTGATAGAAGGCTCAGACAGACATATTTATGGTTTTATCTTATAGAATTCAGCATCTCCGTGCTGGGGAAATAGGTTTTATAGCTGTTTGAACTAAGATTTTCAAGTTATTCACGAAATGAAAACCTATACTTTGTTTCGTGCGAGAACTCCATTCAAATGCATGTAATAGTCAGAAACGCACTGTCTCGGAAAAATAAAGTTTTTTTCTACAACTTCATGAAGTTAGCTGTAACTTTTGATAGAAGGCTCAGATATACTTATTTATGGCTTTATCTTATAGAATTCAATATCCCCGTGTTGAGCAGACAGGTTTTAAAGCTGTTTGAGCTAAGATTTTCAAGTTATTCACATAATGAAAACCTATACTTTGTTTCGTGCGAGAACTCCATTCAAATGCATGTAACAGTCAGAAACGCACTGTCTTGGCGAAATAAAGTGTTTTTCATCAACTTCATAGAGACAGCTGTAACTTTTGATAGAAGGT